>NW_026688268.1:5000-127589 GCF_030445035.2 Dasypus novemcinctus | reverse complement strand
TGTAAATGCTAGTTTTAGACATAGGAATGTTAGCACAAAAACTGAAGGAAAGGAGATATCTGCAAAATCTCTGCACACAATGGTTAGTTCTAAGAAGTAAATCATATGTGCCATGTTGTTTCATTTAGATTTAAAGAGTTAGGTGCTATACCCTCGGTTATGCTTTCCTGTATAGGAAATGCTGGTTCTGGAGATATGAATGTTAGCACTAAAACTGAAGGAAAGGAGATAGCTGCAAAATCTCTGCACACATTGCTTAGTTCTCAGAAGTAAATCATATGTGCGATGTTGTTTCATTTAGGTTTAAAGAGTTAGGTGCTGTACCCGAGGTAATGCTTTCCTATAGTGTAAAAGCTAGTTTTAGACATAGGAATGTTAGCACAAAAACTGAGAGAAAGGAGATAGCTGAAAAATCTCTGCACAGAATGGTTAGTTCTCAGAAGTAAATCATATGTGCCATGTTGTTTCATTTAGGTTTAAAGAGTTAGGTGCTATACCCGCGTAATCCTATCCTATAGTGTAAATGCTAGGTTCTGATATAGGAATGTTAGCACAAAAACTGAAGGAAAGGAGATAGCTGCAAAACCTCTGCACACAATGCTTAGTTCTCAGAAGTAAACCATATGTCCCATGTTGTTTCATTTAGGTTTAAAGAGTTAGGTGCTATACCCTCGGTTATGCTTTCCTGTATAAGAAATGCTAGTTCTGGAGATACGAATGTTAGCACAAAAACTGAAGGAAAGGAGATAGCTGCAAAATCTCTGCACACAATGCTTAGTTCTCAGAAGTAAATCATAGGTGCCATGTTGTTTCATTTAGGTTTAAAGAGTTAGGTGCTATACCCGCGGTAATGCTTTCCTATAGTGTAAATGCTAGTTTTAGACATAGGAATGTTATCACAAAAACTGAAGGAAAGGTGATAGCTGAAAAATCTCTGCACACAATGCTTAGTTTTCAAAAGGAAATCATATGTGCCATGTTGTTTCATTTAGGTTTAAAGAGTGAGGTGCTATACCCTCGGTTATGCTTTCCTATATAGGAAATGCTAGTTTTAGAGATACGAATGTTAGCACAAAAACTGAAGGAAAGGAGATAGCTGAAAAATCTCTGCACAGAATGGTTAGTTCTCAGAAGTAAATCATATGTGCCATGTTGTTTCATTTAGGTTTAAACAGTTAGGTGCTATACCCGCGGTAATCCTATCCTATAGTGTAAATGCTAGGTTCTGATATAGGAATGTTAGCACAAAAACTGAAGGAAAGGAGATAGCTGCAAAACCTCTGCACACAATGCTTAGTTCTCAGAAGTAAATCATATGTGCCATGTTGTTTCATTTAGGTTTAAAGAGTTATGTGCTATACCCTCGGTTATGCTTTCCTGTATAAGAAATGCAAGTTCTGGAGATACGAATGTTAGCACAAACACTGAAGGAAAGGAGATAGCTGCAAAATCTCTGCACACAATCCTTAGTTCTCAGAAGTAAATCATAGGTGCCATGTTGTTTCATTTAGGTTTAAAGAGTTAGGTGCTATACCCTCGGTTATGCTTTCCTGTATAAGAAATGCTAGTTCTGGAGATACAAATGATAGCACAAAAACTGAAGGAAAGGAGATAGCTGCAAAACCTCTGCACACAATGCTTAGTTCTCAGAAGTAAATCATATGTCCCATGTTGTTTCATTTAGGTTTAAAGAGTTAGGTGCTATACCCTCGGTTATGCTTTCCTGTATAAGAAATGCTAGTTCTGGAGATACGAATGTTAGCACAAAAACTGAAGGAAAGGAGATAGCTGCAAAATCTCTGCACACAATCCTTAGTTCTCAGAAGTAAATCATATGTGCGATGTTGTTTCATTTAGGTTTAAAGAGTTAGGTGCTGTACCCGAGGTAATGCTTTCCTATAGTGTAAAAGCTAGTTTTAGACATAGGAATGTTAGCACAAAAACTGAGAGAAAGGAGATAGCTGAAAAATCTCTGCACAGAATGGTTAGTTCTCAGAAGTAAATCATATGTGCCATGTTGTTTCATTTAGGTTTAAAGAGTTAGGTGCTATACCCGCGGTAATCCTATCCTATAGTGTAAATGCTAGGTTCTGATATAGGAATGTTAGCACAAAAACTGAAGGAAAGGAGATAGCTGCAAAACCTCTGCACACAATGCTTAGTTCTCAGAAGTAAACCATATGTCCCATGTTGTTTCATTTAGGTTTAAAGAGTTAGGTGCTATACCCTCGGTTATGCTTTCCTGTATAAGAAATGCTAGTTCTGGAGATACGAATGTTAGCACAAAAACTGAAGGAAAGGAGATAGCTGCAAAATCTCTGCACACAATGCTTAGTTCTCAGAAGTAAATCATAGGTGCCATGTTGTTTCATTTAGGTTTAAAGAGTTAGGTGCTATACCCGCGGTAATGCTTTCCTATAGTGTAAATGCTAGTTTTAGACATAGGAATGTTATCACAAAAACTGAAGGAAAGGTGATAGCTGAAAAATCTCTGCACACAATGCTTAGTTTTCAAAAGGAAATCATATGTGCCATGTTGTTTCATTTAGGTTTAAAGAGTGAGGTGCTATACCCTCGGTTATGCTTTCCTATATAGGAAATGCTAGTTTTAGAGATACGAATGTTAGCACAAAAACTGAAGGAAAGGAGATAGCTGAAAAATCTCTGCACAGAATGGTTAGTTCTCAGAAGTAAATCATATGTGCCATGTTGTTTCATTTAGGTTTAAAGAGTTAGGTGCTATACCCGCGGTAATCCTATCCTATAGTGTAAATGCTAGGTTCTGATATAGGAATGTTAGCACAAAAACTGAAGGAAAGGAGATAGCTGCAAAATCTCTGCACACATTGCTTAGTTCTCAGAAGTAAATCATATGTGCCATGTTGTTTCATTTAGGTTTAAAGAGTTAGGTGCTATACCCTCGGTTATGCTTTCCTGTATAAGAAATGCAAGTTCTGGAGATACGAATGTTAGCACAAACACTGAAGAAAAGGAGATAGCTGCAAAATCTCTGCACACAATCCTTAGTTCTCAGAAGTAAATCATAGGTGCCATGTTGTTTCATTTAGGTTTAAAGAGTTAGGTGCTATACCCTCGGTTATGCTTTCCTGTATAAGAAATGCTAGTTCTGGAGATACAAATGATAGCACAAAAACTGAAGGAAAGGAGATAGCTGCAAAACCTCTGCACACAATGCTTAGTTCTCAGAAGTAAATCATATGTCCCATGTTGTTTCATTTAGGTTTAAAGAGTTAGGTGCTATACCCTCGGTTATGCTTTCCTGTATAAGAAATGCTAGTTCTGGAGATACGAATGTTAGCACAAAAACTGAAGGAAAGGAGATAGCTGCAAAATCTCTGCACACAATCCTTAGTTCTCAGAAGTAAATCATATGTGCGATGTTGTTTCATTTAGGTTTAAAGAGTTAGGTGCTGTACCCGAGGTAATGCTTTCCTATAGTGTAAAAGCTAGTTTTAGACATAGGAATGTTAGCACAAAAACTGAGAGAAAGGAGATAGCTGAAAAATCTCTGCACAGAATGGTTAGTTCTCAGAAGTAAATCATATGTGCCATGTTGTTTCATTTAGGTTTAAAGAGTTAGGTGCTATACCCGCGGTAATCCTATCCTATAGTGTAAATGCTAGGTTCTGATATAGGAGTGTTAGCACAAAAACTGAGGGAAAGGAGATAGCTGCAAAACCTCTGCACACAATGCTTAGTTCTCAGAAGTAAACCATATGTCCCATGTTGTTTCATTTAGGTTTAAAGAGTTAGGTGCTATACCCTCGGTTATGCTTTCCTGTATAAGAAATGCTAGTTCTGGAGATACGAATGTTAGCACAAAAACTGAAGGAAAGGAGATAGCTGCAAAATCTCTGCACACAATGCTTAGTTCTCAGAAGTAAATCATAGGTGCCATGTTGTTTCATTTAGGTTTAAAGAGTTAGGTGCTATACCCGCGGTAATGCTTTCCTATAGTGTAAATGCTAGTTTTAGACATAGGAATGTTATCACAAAAACTGAAGGAAAGGTGATAGCTGAAAAATCTCTGCACACAATGCTTAGTTTTCAAAAGGAAATCATATGTGCCATGTTGTTTCATTTAGGTTTAAAGAGTTAGGTGCTATACCCTCGGTTATGCTTTCCTGTATAGGAAATGCTGGTTCTGGAGATATGAATGTTAGCACTAAAACTGAAGGAAAGGAGATAGCTGCAAAATCTCTGCACACCTTGCTTAGTTCTCAGAAGTAAATCATATGTGCGATGTTGTTTCATTTAGGTTTAAAGAGTTAGGTGCTGTACCCGAGGTAATGCTTTCCTATAGTGTAAAAGCTAGTTTTAGACATAGGAATGTTAGCACAAAAACTGAGAGAAAGGAGATAGCTGAAAAATCTCTGCACAGAATGGTTAGTTCTCAGAAGTAAATCATATGTGCCATGTTGTTTCATTTAGGTTTAAAGAGTTAGGTGCTATACCCGCGGTAATCCTATCCTATAGTGTAAATGCTAGGTTCTGATATAGGAATGTTAGCACAAAAACTGAAGGAAAGGAGATAGCTGCAAAACCTCTGCACACAATGCTTAGTTCTCAGAAGTAAACCATATGTCCCATGTTGTTTCATTTAGGTTTAAAGAGTTAGGTGCTATACCCTCGGTTATGCTTTCCTGTATAAGAAATGCAAGTTCTGGAGATACGAATGTTAGCACAAACACTGAAGGAAAGGAGATAGCTGCAAAATCTCTGCACACAATCCTTAGTTCTCAGAAGTAAATCATAGGTGCCATGTTGTTTCATTTAGGTTTAAAGAGTTAGGTGCTATACCCTCGGTTATGCTTTCCTGTATAAGAAATGCTAGTTCTGGAGATACAAATGATAGCACAAAAACTGAAGGAAAGGAGATAGCTGCAAAACCTCTGCACACAATGCTTAGTTCTCAGAAGTAAATCATATGTCCCATGTTGTTTCATTTAGGTTTAAAGAGTTAGGTGCTATACCCTCGGTTATGCTTTCCTGTATAAGAAATGCTAGTTCTGGAGATACGAATGTTAGCACAAAAACTGAAGGAAAGGAGATAGCTGCAAAATCTCTGCACAGAATCCTTAGTTCTCAGAAGTAAATCATATGTGCGATGTTGTTTCATTTAGGTTTAAAGAGTTAGGTGCTGTACCCGAGGTAATGCTTTCCTATAGTGTAAAAGCTAGTTTTAGACATAGGAATGTTAGCACAAAAACTGAGAGAAAGGAGATAGCTGAAAAATCTCTGCACAGAATGGTTAGTTCTCAGAAGTAAATCATATGTGCCATGTTGTTTCATTTAGGTTTAAAGAGTTAGGTGCTATACCCGCGGTAATCCTATCCTATAGTGTAAATGCTAGGTTCTGATATAGGAATGTTAGCACAAAAACTGAAGGAAAGGAGATAGCTGCAAAACCTCTGCACACAATGCTTAGTTCTCAGAAGTAAACCATATGTCCCATGTTGTTTCATTTAGGTTTAAAGAGTTAGGTGCTATACCCTCGGTTATGCTTTCCTGTATAAGAAATGCTAGTTCTGGAGATACGAATGTTAGCACAAAAACGGAAGGAAAGGAGATAGCTGCAAAATCTCTGCACACAATGCTTAGTTCTCAGAAGTAAATCATAGGTGCCATGTTGTTTCATTTAGGTTTAAAGAGTTAGGTGCTATACCCGCGGTAATCCTTTCCTATAGTGTAAATGCTAGTTTTAGACATAGGAATGTTATCACAAAAACTGAAGGAAAGGTGATAGCTGAAAAATCTCTGCACACAATGCTTAGTTTTCAAAAGGAAATCATATGTGCCATGTTGTTTCATTTAGGTTTAAAGAGTGAGGTGCTATACCCTCGGTTATGCTTTCCTATATAGGAAATGCTAGTTTTAGAGATACGAATGTTAGCACAAAAACTGAAGGAAAGGAGATAGCTGAAAAATCTCTGCACAGAATGGTTAGTTCTCAGAAGTAAATCATATGTGCCATGTTGTTTCATTTAGGTTTAAAGAGTTAGGTGCTATACCCGCGGTAATCCTATCCTATAGTGTAAATGCTAGGTTCTGATATAGGAATGTTAGCACAAAAACTGAAGGAAAGGAGATAGCTGCAAAACCTCTGCACACAATGCTTAGTTCTCAGAAGTAAATCATATGTGCCATGTTGTTTCATTTAGGTTTAAAGAGTTAGGTGCTATACCCTCGGTTATGCTTTCCTGTATAAGAAATGCAAGTTCTGGAGATACGAATGTTAGCACAAACACTGAAGAAAAGGAGATAGCTGCAAAATCTCTGCACACAATCCTTAGTTCTCAGAAGTAAATCATAGGTGCCATGTTGTTTCATTTAGGTTTAAAGAGTTAGGTGCTATACCCTCGGTTATGCTTTCCTGTATAAGAAATGCTAGTTCTGGAGATACAAATGATAGCACAAAAACTGAAGGAAAGGAGATAGCTGCAAAACCTCTGCACACAATGCTTAGTTCTCAGAAGTAAATCATATGTCCCATGTTGTTTCATTTAGGTTTAAAGAGTTAGGTGCTATACCCTCGGTTATGCTTTCCTGTATAAGAAATGCTAGTTCTGGAGATACGAATGTTAGCACAAAAACTGAAGGAAAGGAGATAGCTGCAAAATCTCTGCACACAATCCTTAGTTCTCAGAAGTAAATCATATGTGCGATGTTGTTTCATTTAGGTTTAAAGAGTTAGGTGCTGTACCCGAGGTAATGCTTTCCTATAGTGTAAAAGCTAGTTTTAGACATAGGAATGTTAGCACAAAAACTGAGAGAAAGGAGATAGCTGAAAAATCTCTGCACAGAATGGTTAGTTCTCAGAAGTAAATCATATGTGCCATGTTGTTTCATTTAGGTTTAAAGAGTTAGGTGCTATACCCGCGGTAATCCTATCCTATAGTGTAAATGCTAGGTTCTGATATAGGAGTGTTAGCACAAAAACTGAGGGAAAGGAGATAGCTGCAAAACCTCTGCACACAATGCTTAGTTCTCAGAAGTAAACCATATGTCCCATGTTGTTTCATTTAGGTTTAAAGAGTTAGGTGCTATACCCTCGGTTATGCTTTCCTGTATAAGAAATGCTAGTTCTGGAGATACGAATGTTAGCACAAAAACTGAAGGAAAGGAGATAGCTGCAAAATCTCTGCACACAATGCTTAGTTCTCAGAAGTAAATCATAGGTGCCATGTTGTTTCATTTAGGTTTAAAGAGTTAGGTGCTATACCCGCGGTAATGCTTTCCTATAGTGTAAATGCTAGTTTTAGACATAGGAATGTTATCACAAAAACTGAAGGAAAGGTGATAGCTGAAAAATCTCTGCACACAATGCTTAGTTTTCAAAAGGAAATCATATGTGCCATGTTGTTTCATTTAGGTTTAAAGAGTTAGGTGCTATACCCTCGGTTATGCTTTCCTGTATAGGAAATGCTGGTTCTGGAGATATGAATGTTAGCACTAAAACTGAAGGAAAGGAGATAGCTGCAAAATCTCTGCACACCTTGCTTAGTTCTCAGAAGTAAATCATATGTGCGATGTTGTTTCATTTAGGTTTAAAGAGTTAGGTGCTGTACCCGAGGTAATGCTTTCCTATAGTGTAAAAGCTAGTTTTAGACATAGGAATGTTAGCACAAAAACTGAGAGAAAGGAGATAGCTGAAAAATCTCTGCACAGAATGGTTAGTTCTCAGAAGTAAATCATATGTGCCATGTTGTTTCATTTAGGTTTAAAGAGTTAGGTGCTATACCCGCGGTAATCCTATCCTATAGTGTAAATGCTAGGTTCTGATATAGGAATGTTAGCACAAAAACTGAAGGAAAGGAGATAGCTGCAAAACCTCTGCACACAATGCTTAGTTCTCAGAAGTAAACCATATGTCCCATGTTGTTTCATTTAGGTTTAAAGAGTTAGGTGCTATACCCTCGGTTATGCTTTCCTGTATAAGAAATGCAAGTTCTGGAGATACGAATGTTAGCACAAACACTGAAGGAAAGGAGATAGCTGCAAAATCTCTGCACACAATCCTTAGTTCTCAGAAGTAAATCATAGGTGCCATGTTGTTTCATTTAGGTTTAAAGAGTTAGGTGCTATACCCTCGGTTATGCTTTCCTGTATAAGAAATGCTAGTTCTGGAGATACAAATGATAGCACAAAAACTGAAGGAAAGGAGATAGCTGCAAAACCTCTGCACACAATGCTTAGTTCTCAGAAGTAAATCATATGTCCCATGTTGTTTCATTTAGGTTTAAAGAGTTAGGTGCTATACCCTCGGTTATGCTTTCCTGTATAAGAAATGCTAGTTCTGGAGATACGAATGTTAGCACAAAAACTGAAGGAAAGGAGATAGCTGCAAAATCTCTGCACAGAATCCTTAGTTCTCAGAAGTAAATCATATGTGCGATGTTGTTTCATTTAGGTTTAAAGAGTTAGGTGCTGTACCCGAGGTAATGCTTTCCTATAGTGTAAAAGCTAGTTTTAGACATAGGAATGTTAGCACAAAAACTGAGAGAAAGGAGATAGCTGAAAAATCTCTGCACAGAATGGTTAGTTCTCAGAAGTAAATCATATGTGCCATGTTGTTTCATTTAGGTTTAAAGAGTTAGGTGCTATACCCGCGGTAATCCTATCCTATAGTGTAAATGCTAGGTTCTGATATAGGAATGTTAGCACAAAAACTGAAGGAAAGGAGATAGCTGCAAAACCTCTGCACACAATGCTTAGTTCTCAGAAGTAAACCATATGTCCCATGTTGTTTCATTTAGGTTTAAAGAGTTAGGTGCTATACCCTCGGTTATGCTTTCCTGTATAAGAAATGCTAGTTCTGGAGATACGAATGTTAGCACAAAAACGGAAGGAAAGGAGATAGCTGCAAAATCTCTGCACACAATGCTTAGTTCTCAGAAGTAAATCATAGGTGCCATGTTGTTTCATTTAGGTTTAAAGAGTTAGGTGCTATACCCGCGGTAATCCTTTCCTATAGTGTAAATGCTAGTTTTAGACATAGGAATGTTATCACAAAAACTGAAGGAAAGGTGATAGCTGAAAAATCTCTGCACACAATGCTTAGTTTTCAAAAGGAAATCATATGTGCCATGTTGTTTCATTTAGGTTTAAAGAGTGAGGTGCTATACCCTCGGTTATGCTTTCCTATATAGGAAATGCTAGTTTTAGAGATACGAATGTTAGCACAAAAACTGAAGGAAAGGAGATAGCTGAAAAATCTCTGCACAGAATGGTTAGTTCTCAGAAGTAAATCATATGTGCCATGTTGTTTCATTTAGGTTTAAAGAGTTAGGTGCTATACCCGCGGTAATCCTATCCTATAGTGTAAATGCTAGGTTCTGATATAGGAATGTTAGCACAAAAACTGAAGGAAAGGAGATAGCTGCAAAACCTCTGCACACAATGCTTAGTTCTCAGAAGTAAATCATATGTGCCATGTTGTTTCATTTAGGTTTAAAGAGTTAGGTGCTATACCCTCGGTTATGCTTTCCTGTATAAGAAATGCAAGTTCTGGAGATACGAATGTTAGCACAAACACTGAAGAAAAGGAGATAGCTGCAAAATCTCTGCACACAATCCTTAGTTCTCAGAAGTAAATCATAGGTGCCATGTTGTTTCATTTAGGTTTAAAGAGTTAGGTGCTATACCCTCGGTTATGCTTTCCTGTATAAGAAATGCTAGTTCTGGAGATACAAATGATAGCACAAAAACTGAAGGAAAGGAGATAGCTGCAAAACCTCTGCACACAATGCTTAGTTCTCAGAAGTAAATCATATGTCCCATGTTGTTTCATTTAGGTTTAAAGAGTTAGGTGCTATACCCTCGGTTATGCTTTCCTGTATAAGAAATGCTAGTTCTGGAGATACGAATGTTAGCACAAAAACTGAAGGAAAGGAGATAGCTGCAAAATCTCTGCACACAATCCTTAGTTCTCAGAAGTAAATCATATGTGCGATGTTGTTTCATTTAGGTTTAAAGAGTTAGGTGCTGTACCCGAGGTAATGCTTTCCTATAGTGTAAAAGCTAGTTTTAGACATAGGAATGTTAGCAGAAAAACTGAGAGAAAGGAGATAGCTGAAAAATCTCTGCACAGAATGGTTAGTTCTCAGAAGTAAATCATATGTGCCATGTTGTTTCATTTAGGTTTAAAGAGTTAGGTGCTATACCCGCGGTAATCCTATCCTATAGTGTAAATGCTAGGTTCTGATATAGGAATGTTAGCACAAAAACTGAGGGAAAGGAGATAGCTGCAAAACCTCTGCACACAATGCTTAGTTCTCAGAAGTAAACCATATGTCCCATGTTGTTTCATTTAGGTTTAAAGAGTTAGGTGCTATACCCTCGGTTATGCTTTCCTGTATAAGAAATGCTAGTTCTGGAGATACGAATGTTAGCACAAAAACTGAAGGAAAGGAGATAGCTGCAAAATCTCTGCACACAATGCTTAGTTCTCAGAAGTAAATCATAGGTGCCATGTTGTTTCATTTAGGTTTAAAGAGTTAGGTGCTATACCCGCGGTAATGCTTTCCTATAGTGTAAATGCTAGTTTTAGACATAGGAATGTTATCACAAAAACTGAAGGAAAGGTGATAGCTGAAAAATCTCTGCACACAATGCTTAGTTTTCAAAAGGAAATCATATGTGCCATGTTGTTTCATTTAGGTTTAAAGAGTGAGGTGCTATACCCTCGGTTATGCTTTCCTATATAGGAAATGCTAGTTTTAGAGATACGAATGTTAGCACAAAAACTGAAGGAAAGGAGATAGCTGAAAAATGTCTGCACAGAATGGTTAGTTCTCAGAAGTAAATCATATGTGCCATGTTGTTTCATTTAGGTTTAAAGAGTTAGGTGCTATACCCGCGGTAATCCTATCCTATAGTGTAAATGCTAGGTTCTGATATAGGAATGTTAGCACAAAAACTGAAGGAAAGGAGATAGCTGCAAAACCTCTGCACACAATGCTTAGTTCTCAGAAGTAAATCATATGTGCCATGTTGTTTCATTTAGGTTTAAAGAGTTAGGTGCTATACCCTCGGTTATGCTTTCCTGTATAAGAAATGCAAGTTCTGGAGATACGAATGTTAGCACAAAAACTGAAGGAAAGGAGATAGCTGCAAAATCTCTGCACACAATCCTTAGTTCTCAGAAGTAAATCATAGGTGCCATGTTGTTTCATTTAGGTTTGAAGAGTTAGGTGCTATACCCTCGGTTATGCTTTCCTGTATAAGAAATGCTAGTTCTGGAGATATAAATGATAGCACAAAAACTGAAGGAAAGGAGATAGCTGCAAAACCTCTGCACACAATGCTTAGTTCTAAGAAGTAAATCATATGTCCCATGTTGTTTCATTTAGGTTTAAAGAGTTAGGTGCTATACCCTGGGTTATGCTTTCCTGTATAAGAAATGCTAGTTCTGGAGATACGAATGTTAGCACAAAAACTGAAGGAAAGGAGATAGCTGCAAAATCTCTGCACACAATGCTTAGTTCTCAGAAGTAAATCATAGGTGCCATGTTGTTTCATTTAGGTTTAAAGAGTTAGTGCTATACCTGCGGTAATGCTTTCCTATAGTGTAAATGCTAGTTTTAGACATAGGAATGTTAGCACAAAAACTGAAGGAAAGGAGATAGCTGAAAAAGCTCTGCACACAGTGCTTAGTTTTCAGAAGGAAATCATATGTGCCATGTTGTTTCATTTAGGTTTAAAGAGTGAGGTGCTATACCCTCGGTTATGCTTTCCTATATAGGAAATGCTAGTTTTAGAGATACGAATGTTAGCAAAAAAACTGAAGGAAAGGAGATAGCTGAAAAATCTCTTCACAGAATGGTTAGTTCTCAGAAGTAAATCATATGTGCCATGTTGTTTCATTTAGGTTTAAAGAGTTAGGTGCTATACCCGCGGTAATCCTATCCTATAGTGTAAATGCTAGGTTCTGATATAGGAATGTTAGCACAAAAACTGAAGGAAAGGAGATAGCTGAAAAATCTCTGCACCCAATGGTTAGTTCTCAGAAGTAAATCATATGTGCCATGTTGTTTCATTTAGGTTTAAAGAGTTAGGTGCTATACCCTCGGTTATGCTTTCCTGTATAGGAAAGGTTAGTTCTGGAGATATGAATGTTAGCACAAAAACTGAAGGAAAGGAGATAGCTGCAAAATCTCTGCACACAATGCTTACTTCTCAGAAGTAAATCATATGTGTCCTGTCGTTTCATTCAGGTTTAAAGAGTTAGGTGCTATACCCTCGGTTATGCTTTCCTGTATAGGAAATGCTAGTTCTGGAGATACGAATGTTAGCACTAAACCTGAAGGAAAAGAGATAGCTGCATAATCTCTGCACACAATGCTTAGTTCTCGGAAGAAAATCATATGTGCCATGTTGTTTCATTAAGGCTTAAAGAGTTAGGTGCTATACCCTCGGTTATGCTTTCCTATATAGGAAATGCTAGGATTAGAGATACGAATGTTAGCACAAAATCTGAAGGAAAGGAGATAGCTGCAAAATCTCTGCATACAATGCTTAGTTCTCAGAAGTAAATCATATGTGCCATGTTGTTTCATTTAGGTTTAAAGAGTTAGGTGCTATACCCTCGGTTATGTGTTCCTCTATAGGAAATGCTAGTTCTGGAGATACGAATGTTAGCACTAAAACTGAAGGAAAGGAGATAGCTGCAAAACCTCTGCACACAATGGTTACTTCTCAGAAGTAAATCATATGTGCCATGTTGTTTCATTTAGGTTTAAAGAGTTAGGTGGTATACCCGCGGTAATTCTATCCTATAGTGTAAAGGCTAGTTTCAGAGATACGAATGTTAGCACAAAACTGAAGGAAAGGAGATAGCTGCAAAACCTCTGCACACAGTGCTTAGTTCTGAGAAGTAAATCATATGTCCCTTCTTGTTTCATTTTGGTTTAAAGACTTAGGTGCTATACCCGCGGTTATGCTTTCCTATATAGGAAAAGCTAGTTTTAGAGATACGAATGTTAGCACGAAAACTGAAGGAAAGGAGATAGCTGCAAAATCTCTGCACACAATGCTTAGTTCTCAGAAGTAAATCATATGTGCCATGCTTTCTCATTTTGGTTTAAAGAGTTAGGTGCTATACCCGCGGTAATGGTTTCCTATAGTGTAAATGCTAGTTTTAGACATAGGAATGTTAGCACAAAAACTGAAGGAAAGGAGATAGCTGCAAAATCTCTGCACACAATGCTTAGTTCTCAGAAGTAAATCATATGTGCCATATTTTTTCATTTTGGTTTAAAGAGTTAGTTGCTATACCCGTGGTAATGCTTTCGTATAGTGTAAATGCTAGTTTTAGACATAGGAATGTTAGCACAAAAACTGAAGGAAAGGAGATATCTGCAAAATCTCTGCACACAATGGTTAGTTCTAAGAAGTAAATCATATGTGCCATGTTGTTTCATTTAGATTTAAAGAGTTAGGTGCTATACCCTCGGTTATGCTTTCCTGTATAGGAAATGCTGGTTCTGGAGATATGAATGTTAGCACTAAAACTGAAGGAAAGGAGATAGCTGCAAAATCTCTGCACACATTGCTTAGTTCTCAGAAGTAAATCATATGTGCGATGTTGTTTCATTTAGGTTTAAAGAGTTAGGTGCTGTACCCGAGGTAATGCTTTCCTATAGTGTAAAAGCTAGTTTTAGACATAGGAATGTTAGCACAAAAACTGAGAGAAAGGAGATAGCTGAAAAATCTCTGCACAGAATGGTTAGTTCTCAGAAGTAAATCATATGTGCCATGTTGTTTCATTTAGGTTTAAAGAGTTAGGTGCTATACCCGCGGTAATCCTATCCTATAGTGTAAATGCTAGGTTCTGATATAGGAATGTTAGCACAAAAACTGAAGGAAAGGAGATAGCTGCAAAACCTCTGCACACAATGCTTAGTTCTCAGAAGTAAACCATATGTCCCATGTTGTTTCATTTAGGTTTAAAGAGTTAGGTGCTATACCCTCGGTTATGCTTTCCTGTATAAGAAATGCTAGTTCTGGAGATACGAATGTTAGCACAAAAACTGAAGGAAAGGAGATAGCTGCAAAATCTCTGCACACAATGCTTAGTTCTCAGAAGTAAATCATAGGTGCCATGTTGTTTCATTTAGGTTTAAAGAGTTAGGTGCTATACCCGCGGTAATGCTTTCCTATAGTGTAAATGCTAGTTTTAGACATAGGAATGTTATCACAAAAACTGAAGGAAAGGTGATAGCTGAAAAATCTCTGCACACAATGCTTAGTTTTCAAAAGGAAATCATATGTGCCATGTTGTTTCATTTAGGTTTAAAGAGTGAGGTGCTATACCCTCGGTTATGCTTTCCTATATAGGAAATGCTAGTTTTAGAGATACGAATGTTAGCACAAAAACTGAAGGAAAGGAGATAGCTGAAAAATCTCTGCACAGAATGGTTAGTTCTCAGAAGTAAATCATATGTGCCATGTTGTTTCATTTAGGTTTAAACAGTTAGGTGCTATACCCGCGGTAATCCTATCCTATAGTGTAAATGCTAGGTTCTGATATAGGAATGTTAGCACAAAAACTGAAGGAAAGGAGATAGCTGCAAAACCTCTGCACACAATGCTTAGTTCTCAGAAGTAAATCATATGTGCCATGTTGTTTCATTTAGGTTTAAAGAGTTATGTGCTATACCCTCGGTTATGCTTTCCTGTATAAGAAATGCAAGTTCTGGAGATACGAATGTTAGCACAAACACTGAAGGAAAGGAGATAGCTGCAAAATCTCTGCACACAATCCTTAGTTCTCAGAAGTAAATCATAGGTGCCATGTTGTTTCATTTAGGTTTAAAGAGTTAGGTGCTATACCCTCGGTTATGCTTTCCTGTATAAGAAATGCTAGTTCTGGAGATACAAATGATAGCACAAAAACTGAAGGAAAGGAGATAGCTGCAAAACCTCTGCACACAATGCTTAGTTCTCAGAAGTAAATCATATGTCCCATGTTGTTTCATTTAGGTTTAAAGAGTTAGGTGCTATACCCTCGGTTATGCTTTCCTGTATAAGAAATGCTAGTTCTGGAGATACGAATGTTAGCACAAAAACTGAAGGAAAGGAGATAGCTGCAAAATCTCTGCACACAATCCTTAGTTCTCAGAAGTAAATCATATGTGCGATGTTGTTTCATTTAGGTTTAAAGAGTTAGGTGCTGTACCCGAGGTAATGCTTTCCTATAGTGTAAAAGCTAGTTTTAGACATAGGAATGTTAGCACAAAAACTGAGAGAAAGGAGATAGCTGAAAAATCTCTGCACAGAATGGTTAGTTCTCAGAAGTAAATCATATGTGCCATGTTGTTTCATTTAGGTTTAAAGAGTTAGGTGCTATACCCGCGGTAATCCTATCCTATAGTGTAAATGCTAGGTTCTGATATAGGAATGTTAGCACAAAAACTGAAGGAAAGGAGATAGCTGCAAAACCTCTGCACACAATGCTTAGTTCTCAGAAGTAAACCATATGTCCCATGTTGTTTCATTTAGGTTTAAAGAGTTAGGTGCTATACCCTCGGTTATGCTTTCCTGTATAAGAAATGCTAGTTCTGGAGATACGAATGTTAGCACAAAAACTGAAGGAAAGGAGATAGCTGCAAAATCTCTGCACACAATGCTTAGTTCTCAGAAGTAAATCATAGGTGCCATGTTGTTTCATTTAGGTTTAAAGAGTTAGGTGCTATACCCGCGGTAATGCTTTCCTATAGTGTAAATGCTAGTTTTAGACATAGGAATGTTATCACAAAAACTGAAGGAAAGGTGATAGCTGAAAAATCTCTGCACACAATGCTTAGTTTTCAAAAGGAAATCATATGTGCCATGTTGTTTCATTTAGGTTTAAAGAGTGAGGTGCTATACCCTCGGTTATGCTTTCCTATATAGGAAATGCTAGTTTTAGAGATACGAATGTTAGCACAAAAACTGAAGGAAAGGAGATAGCTGAAAAATCTCTGCACAGAATGGTTAGTTCTCAGAAGTAAATCATATGTGCCATGTTGTTTCATTTAGGTTTAAAGAGTTAGGTGCTATACCCGCGGTAATCCTATCCTATAGTGTAAATGCTAGGTTCTGATATAGGAATGTTAGCACAAAAACTGAAGGAAAGGAGATAGCTGCAAAATCTCTGCACACATTGCTTAGTTCTCAGAAGTAAATCATATGTGCCATGTTGTTTCATTTAGGTTTAAAGAGTTAGGTGCTATACCCTCGGTTATGCTTTCCTGTATAAGAAATGCAAGTTCTGGAGATACGAATGTTAGCACAAACACTGAAGAAAAGGAGATAGCTGCAAAATCTCTGCACACAATCCTTAGTTCTCAGAAGTAAATCATAGGTGCCATGTTGTTTCATTTAGGTTTAAAGAGTTAGGTGCTATACCCTCGGTTATGCTTTCCTGTATAAGAAATGCTAGTTCTGGAGATACAAATGATAGCACAAAAACTGAAGGAAAGGAGATAGCTGCAAAACCTCTGCACACAATGCTTAGTTCTCAGAAGTAAATCATATGTCCCATGTTGTTTCATTTAGGTTTAAAGAGTTAGGTGCTATACCCTCGGTTATGCTTTCCTGTATAAGAAATGCTAGTTCTGGAGATACGAATGTTAGCACAAAAACTGAAGGAAAGGAGATAGCTGCAAAATCTCTGCACACAATCCTTAGTTCTCAGAAGTAAATCATATGTGCGATGTTGTTTCATTTAGGTTTAAAGAGTTAGGTGCTGTACCCGAGGTAATGCTTTCCTATAGTGTAAAAGCTAGTTTTAGACATAGGAATGTTAGCACAAAAACTGAGAGAAAGGAGATAGCTGAAAAATCTCTGCACAGAATGGTTAGTTCTCAGAAGTAAATCATATGTGCCATGTTGTTTCATTTAGGTTTAAAGAGTTAGGTGCTATACCCGCGGTAATCCTATCCTATAGTGTAAATGCTAGGTTCTGATATAGGAGTGTTAGCACAAAAACTGAGGGAAAGGAGATAGCTGCAAAACCTCTGCACACAATGCTTAGTTCTCAGAAGTAAACCATATGTCCCATGTTGTTTCATTTAGGTTTAAAGAGTTAGGTGCTATACCCTCGGTTATGCTTTCCTGTATAAGAAATGCTAGTTCTGGAGATACGAATGTTAGCACAAAAACTGAAGGAAAGGAGATAGCTGCAAAATCTCTGCACACAATGCTTAGTTCTCAGAAGTAAATCATAGGTGCCATGTTGTTTCATTTAGGTTTAAAGAGTTAGGTGCTATACCCGCGGTAATGCTTTCCTATAGTGTAAATGCTAGTTTTAGACATAGGAATGTTATCACAAAAACTGAAGGAAAGGTGATAGCTGAAAAATCTCTGCACACAATGCTTAGTTTTCAAAAGGAAATCATATGTGCCATGTTGTTTCATTTAGGTTTAAAGAGTTAGGTGCTATACCCTCGGTTATGCTTTCCTGTATAGGAAATGCTGGTTCTGGAGATATGAATGTTAGCACTAAAACTGAAGGAAAGGAGATAGCTGCAAAATCTCTGCACACCTTGCTTAGTTCTCAGAAGTAAATCATATGTGCGATGTTGTTTCATTTAGGTTTAAAGAGTTAGGTGCTGTACCCGAGGTAATGCTTTCCTATAGTGTAAAAGCTAGTTTTAGACATAGGAATGTTAGCACAAAAACTGAGAGAAAGGAGATAGCTGAAAAATCTCTGCACAGAATGGTTAGTTCTCAGAAGTAAATCATATGTGCCATGTTGTTTCATTTAGGTTTAAAGAGTTAGGTGCTATACCCGCGGTAATCCTATCCTATAGTGTAAATGCTAGGTTCTGATATAGGAATGTTAGCACAAAAACTGAAGGAAAGGAGATAGCTGCAAAACCTCTGCACACAATGCTTAGTTCTCAGAAGTAAACCATATGTCCCATGTTGTTTCATTTAGGTTTAAAGAGTTAGGTGCTATACCCTCGGTTATGCTTTCCTGTATAAGAAATGCAAGTTCTGGAGATACGAATGTTAGCACAAACACTGAAGGAAAGGAGATAGCTGCAAAATCTCTGCACACAATCCTTAGTTCTCAGAAGTAAATCATAGGTGCCATGTTGTTTCATTTAGGTTTAAAGAGTTAGGTGCTATACCCTCGGTTATGCTTTCCTGTATAAGAAATGCTAGTTCTGGAGATACAAATGATAGCACAAAAACTGAAGGAAAGGAGATAGCTGCAAAACCTCTGCACACAATGCTTAGTTCTCAGAAGTAAATCATATGTCCCATGTTGTTTCATTTAGGTTTAAAGAGTTAGGTGCTATACCCTCGGTTATGCTTTCCTGTATAAGAAATGCTAGTTCTGGAGATACGAATGTTAGCACAAAAACTGAAGGAAAGGAGATAGCTGCAAAATCTCTGCACAGAATCCTTAGTTCTCAGAAGTAAATCATATGTGCGATGTTGTTTCATTTAGGTTTAAAGAGTTAGGTGCTGTACCCGAGGTAATGCTTTCCTATAGTGTAAAAGCTAGTTTTAGACATAGGAATGTTAGCACAAAAACTGAGAGAAAGGAGATAGCTGAAAAATCTCTGCACAGAATGGTTAGTTCTCAGAAGTAAATCATATGTGCCATGTTGTTTCATTTAGGTTTAAAGAGTTAGGTGCTATACCCGCGGTAATCCTATCCTATAGTGTAAATGCTAGGTTCTGATATAGGAATGTTAGCACAAAAACTGAAGGAAAGGAGATAGCTGCAAAACCTCTGCACACAATGCTTAGTTCTCAGAAGTAAACCATATGTCCCATGTTGTTTCATTTAGGTTTAAAGAGTTAGGTGCTATACCCTCGGTTATGCTTTCCTGTATAAGAAATGCTAGTTCTGGAGATACGAATGTTAGCACAAAAACGGAAGGAAAGGAGATAGCTGCAAAATCTCTGCACACAATGCTTAGTTCTCAGAAGTAAATCATAGGTGCCATGTTGTTTCATTTAGGTTTAAAGAGTTAGGTGCTATACCCGCGGTAATCCTTTCCTATAGTGTAAATGCTAGTTTTAGACATAGGAATGTTATCACAAAAACTGAAGGAAAGGTGATAGCTGAAAAATCTCTGCACACAATGCTTAGTTTTCAAAAGGAAATCATATGTGCCATGTTGTTTCATTTAGGTTTAAAGAGTGAGGTGCTATACCCTCGGTTATGCTTTCCTATATAGGAAATGCTAGTTTTAGAGATACGAATGTTAGCACAAAAACTGAAGGAAAGGAGATAGCTGAAAAATCTCTGCACAGAATGGTTAGTTCTCAGAAGTAAATCATATGTGCCATGTTGTTTCATTTAGGTTTAAAGAGTTAGGTGCTATACCCGCGGTAATCCTATCCTATAGTGTAAATGCTAGGTTCTGATATAGGAATGTTAGCACAAAAACTGAAGGAAAGGAGATAGCTGCAAAACCTCTGCACACAATGCTTAGTTCTCAGAAGTAAATCATATGTGCCATGTTGTTTCATTTAGGTTTAAAGAGTTAGGTGCTATACCCTCGGTTATGCTTTCCTGTATAAGAAATGCAAGTTCTGGAGATACGAATGTTAGCACAAACACTGAAGAAAAGGAGATAGCTGCAAAATCTCTGCACACAATCCTTAGTTCTCAGAAGTAAATCATAGGTGCCATGTTGTTTCATTTAGGTTTAAAGAGTTAGGTGCTATACCCTCGGTTATGCTTTCCTGTATAAGAAATGCTAGTTCTGGAGATACAAATGATAGCACAAAAACTGAAGGAAAGGAGATAGCTGCAAAACCTCTGCACACAATGCTTAGTTCTCAGAAGTAAATCATATGTCCCATGTTGTTTCATTTAGGTTTAAAGAGTTAGGTGCTATACCCTCGGTTATGCTTTCCTGTATAAGAAATGCTAGTTCTGGAGATACGAATGTTAGCACAAAAACTGAAGGAAAGGAGATAGCTGCAAAATCTCTGCACACAATCCTTAGTTCTCAGAAGTAAATCATATGTGCGATGTTGTTTCATTTAGGTTTAAAGAGTTAG
Source organism: Dasypus novemcinctus (assembly GCF_030445035.2). Taxonomy (NCBI): domain Eukaryota; kingdom Metazoa; phylum Chordata; class Mammalia; order Cingulata; family Dasypodidae; genus Dasypus; species Dasypus novemcinctus. Next base: position 107,555 of record NW_026688268.1, on the reverse strand, counting down.
GTGCTGTACCCGAGGTAATGCTTTCCTATAGTGTAAAAGCTAGTTTTAGACATAGGAATGTTAGCACAAAAACTGAGAGAAAGGAGATAGCTGAAAAATCTCTGCACAGAATGGTTAGTTCTCAGAAGTAAATCATATGTGCCATGTTGTTTCATTTAGGTTTAAAGAGTTAGGTGCTATACCCGCGGTAATCCTATCCTATAGTGTAAATGCTAGGTTCTGATATAGGAGTGTTAGCACAAAAACTGAGGGAAAGGAGATAGCTGCAAAACCTCTGCACACAATGCTTAGTTCTCAGAAGTAAACCATATGTCCCATGTTGTTTCATTTAGGTTTAAAGAGTTAGGTGCTATACCCTCGGTTATGCTTTCCTGTATAAGAAATGCTAGTTCTGGAGATACGAATGTTAGCACAAAAACTGAAGGAAAGGAGATAGCTGCAAAATCTCTGCACACAATGCTTAGTTCTCAGAAGTAAATCATAGGTGCCATGTTGTTTCATTTAGGTTTAAAGAGTTAGGTGCTATACCCGCGGTAATGCTTTCCTATAGTGTAAATGCTAGTTTTAGACATAGGAATGTTATCACAAAAACTGAAGGAAAGGTGATAGCTGAAAAATCTCTGCACACAATGCTTAGTTTTCAAAAGGAAATCATATGTGCCATGTTGTTTCATTTAGGTTTAAAGAGTTAGGTGCTATACCCTCGGTTATGCTTTCCTGTATAGGAAATGCTGGTTCTGGAGATATGAATGTTAGCACTAAAACTGAAGGAAAGGAGATAGCTGCAAAATCTCTGCACACCTTGCTTAGTTCTCAGAAGTAAATCATATGTGCGATGTTGTTTCATTTAGGTTTAAAGAGTTAGGTGCTGTACCCGAGGTAATGCTTTCCTATAGTGTAAAAGCTAGTTTTAGACATAGGAATGTTAGCACAAAAACTGAGAGAAAGGAGATAGCTGAAAAATCTCTGCACAGAATGGTTAGTTCTCAGAAGTAAATCATATGTGCCATGTTGTTTCATTTAGGTTTAAAGAGTTAGGTGCTATACCCGCGGTAATCCTATCCTATAGTGTAAATGCTAGGTTCTGATATAGGAATGTTAGCACAAAAACTGAAGGAAAGGAGATAGCTGCAAAACCTCTGCACACAATGCTTAGTTCTCAGAAGTAAACCATATGTCCCATGTTGTTTCATTTAGGTTTAAAGAGTTAGGTGCTATACCCTCGGTTATGCTTTCCTGTATAAGAAATGCAAGTTCTGGAGATACGAATGTTAGCACAAACACTGAAGGAAAGGAGATAGCTGCAAAATCTCTGCACACAATCCTTAGTTCTCAGAAGTAAATCATAGGTGCCATGTTGTTTCATTTAGGTTTAAAGAGTTAGGTGCTATACCCTCGGTTATGCTTTCCTGTATAAGAAATGCTAGTTCTGGAGATACAAATGATAGCACAAAAACTGAAGGAAAGGAGATAGCTGCAAAACCTCTGCACACAATGCTTAGTTCTCAGAAGTAAATCATATGTCCCATGTTGTTTCATTTAGGTTTAAAGAGTTAGGTGCTATACCCTCGGTTATGCTTTCCTGTATAAGAAATGCTAGTTCTGGAGATACGAATGTTAGCACAAAAACTGAAGGAAAGGAGATAGCTGCAAAATCTCTGCACAGAATCCTTAGTTCTCAGAAGTAAATCATATGTGCGATGTTGTTTCATTTAGGTTTAAAGAGTTAGGTGCTGTACCCGAGGTAATGCTTTCCTATAGTGTAAAAGCTAGTTTTAGACATAGGAATGTTAGCACAAAAACTGAGAGAAAGGAGATAGCTGAAAAATCTCTGCACAGAATGGTTAGTTCTCAGAAGTAAATCATATGTGCCATGTTGTTTCATTTAGGTTTAAAGAGTTAGGTGCTATACCCGCGGTAATCCTATCCTATAGTGTAAATGCTAGGTTCTGATATAGGAATGTTAGCACAAAAACTGAAGGAAAGGAGATAGCTGCAAAACCTCTGCACACAATGCTTAGTTCTCAGAAGTAAACCATATGTCCCATGTTGTTTCATTTAGGTTTAAAGAGTTAGGTGCTATACCCTCGGTTATGCTTTCCTGTATAAGAAATGCTAGTTCTGGAGATACGAATGTTAGCACAAAAACGGAAGGAAAGGAGATAGCTGCAAAATCTCTGCACACAATGCTTAGTTCTCAGAAGTAAATCATAGGTGCCATGTTGTTTCATTTAGGTTTAAAGAGTTAGGTGCTATACCCGCGGTAATCCTTTCCTATAGTGTAAATGCTAGTTTTAGACATAGGAATGTTATCACAAAAACTGAAGGAAAGGTGATAGCTGAAAAATCTCTGCACACAATGCTTAGTTTTCAAAAGGAAATCATATGTGCCATGTTGTTTCATTTAGGTTTAAAGAGTGAGGTGCTATACCCTCGGTTATGCTTTCCTATATAGGAAATGCTAGTTTTAGAGATACGAATGTTAGCACAAAAACTGAAGGAAAGGAGATAGCTGAAAAATCTCTGCACAGAATGGTTAGTTCTCAGAAGTAAATCATATGTGCCATGTTGTTTCATTTAGGTTTAAAGAGTTAGGTGCTATACCCGCGGTAATCCTATCCTATAGTGTAAATGCTAGGTTCTGATATAGGAATGTTAGCACAAAAACTGAAGGAAAGGAGATAGCTGCAAAACCTCTGCACACAATGCTTAGTTCTCAGAAGTAAATCATATGTGCCATGTTGTTTCATTTAGGTTTAAAGAGTTAGGTGCTATACCCTCGGTTATGCTTTCCTGTATAAGAAATGCAAGTTCTGGAGATACGAATGTTAGCACAAACACTGAAGAAAAGGAGATAGCTGCAAAATCTCTGCACACAATCCTTAGTTCTCAGAAGTAAATCATAGGTGCCATGTTGTTTCATTTAGGTTTAAAGAGTTAGGTGCTATACCCTCGGTTATGCTTTCCTGTATAAGAAATGCTAGTTCTGGAGATACAAATGATAGCACAAAAACTGAAGGAAAGGAGATAGCTGCAAAACCTCTGCACACAATGCTTAGTTCTCAGAAGTAAATCATATGTCCCATGTTGTTTCATTTAGGTTTAAAGAGTTAGGTGCTATACCCTCGGTTATGCTTTCCTGTATAAGAAATGCTAGTTCTGGAGATACGAATGTTAGCACAAAAACTGAAGGAAAGGAGATAGCTGCAAAATCTCTGCACACAATCCTTAGTTCTCAGAAGTAAATCATATGTGCGATGTTGTTTCATTTAGGTTTAAAGAGTTAGGTGCTGTACCCGAGGTAATGCTTTCCTATAGTGTAAAAGCTAGTTTTAGACATAGGAATGTTAGCAGAAAAACTGAGAGAAAGGAGATAGCTGAAAAATCTCTGCACAGAATGGTTAGTTCTCAGAAGTAAATCATATGTGCCATGTTGTTTCATTTAGGTTTAAAGAGTTAGGTGCTATACCCGCGGTAATCCTATCCTATAGTGTAAATGCTAGGTTCTGATATAGGAATGTTAGCACAAAAACTGAGGGAAAGGAGATAGCTGCAAAACCTCTGCACACAATGCTTAGTTCTCAGAAGTAAACCATATGTCCCATGTTGTTTCATTTAGGTTTAAAGAGTTAGGTGCTATACCCTCGGTTATGCTTTCCTGTATAAGAAATGCTAGTTCTGGAGATACGAATGTTAGCACAAAAACTGAAGGAAAGGAGATAGCTGCAAAATCTCTGCACACAATGCTTAGTTCTCAGAAGTAAATCATAGGTGCCATGTTGTTTCATTTAGGTTTAAAGAGTTAGGTGCTATACCCGCGGTAATGCTTTCCTATAGTGTAAATGCTAGTTTTAGACATAGGAATGTTATCACAAAAACTGAAGGAAAGGTGATAGCTGAAAAATCTCTGCACACAATGCTTAGTTTTCAAAACGAAATCATATGTGCCATGTTGTTTCATTTAGGTTTAAAGAGTGAGGTGCTATACCCTCGGTTATGCTTTCCTATATAGGAAATGCTAGTTTTAGAGATACGAATGTTAGCACAAAAACTGAAGGAAAGGAGATAGCTGAAAAATGTCTGCACAGAATGGTTAGTTCTCAGAAGTAAATCATATGTGCCATGTTGTTTCATTTAGGTTTAAAGAGTTAGGTGCTATACCCGCGGTAATCCTATCCTATAGTGTAAATGCTAGGTTCTGATATAGGAATGTTAGCACAAAAACTGAAGGAAAGGAGATAGCTGCAAAACCTCTGCACACAATGCTTAGTTCTCAGAAGTAAATCATATGTGCCATGTTGTTTCATTTAGGTTTAAAGAGTTAGGTGCTATACCCTCGGTTATGCTTTCCTGTATAAGAAATGCAAGTTCTGGAGATACGAATGTTAGCACAAAAACTGAAGGAAAGGAGATAGCTGCAAAATCTCTGCACACAATCCTTAGTTCTCAGAAGTAAATCATAGGTGCCATGTTGTTTCATTTAGGTTTGAAGAGTTAGGTGCTATACCCTCGGTTATGCTTTCCTGTATAAGAAATGCTAGTTCTGGAGATATAAATGATAGCACAAAAACTGAAGGAAAGGAGATAGCTGCAAAACCTCTGCACACAATGCTTAGTTCTAAGAAGTAAATCATATGTCCCATGTTGTTTCATTTAGGTTTAAAGAGTTAGGTGCTATACCCTGGGTTATGCTTTCCTGTATAAGAAATGCTAGTTCTGGAGATACGAATGTTAGCACAAAAACTGAAGGAAAGGAGATAGCTGCAAAATCTCTGCACACAATGCTTAGTTCTCAGAAGTAAATCATAGGTGCCATGTTGTTTCATTTAGGTTTAAAGAGTTAGTGCTATACCTGCGGTAATGCTTTCCTATAGTGTAAATGCTAGTTTTAGACATAGGAATGTTAGCACAAAAACTGAAGGAAAGGAGATAGCTGAAAAAGCTCTGCACACAGTGCTTAGTTTTCAGAAGGAAATCATATGTGCCATGTTGTTTCATTTAGGTTTAAAGAGTGAGGTGCTATACCCTCGGTTATGCTTTCCTATATAGGAAATGCTAGTTTTAGAGATACGAATGTTAGCAAAAAAACTGAAGGAAAGGAGATAGCTGAAAAATCTCTTCACAGAATGGTTAGTTCTCAGAAGTAAATCATATGTGCCATGTTGTTTCATTTAGGTTTAAAGAGTTAGGTGCTATACCCGCGGTAATCCTATCCTATAGTGTAAATGCTAGGTTCTGATATAGGAATGTTAGCACAAAAACTGAAGGAAAGGAGATAGCTGAAAAATCTCTGCACCCAATGGTTAGTTCTCAGAAGTAAATCATATGTGCCATGTTGTTTCATTTAGGTTTAAAGAGTTAGGTGCTATACCCTCGGTTATGCTTTCCTGTATAGGAAAGGTTAGTTCTGGAGATATGAATGTTAGCACAAAAACTGAAGGAAAGGAGATAGCTGCAAAATCTCTGCACACAATGCTTACTTCTCAGAAGTAAATCATATGTGTCCTGTCGTTTCATTCAGGTTTAAAGAGTTAGGTGCTATACCCTCGGTTATGCTTTCCTGTATAGGAAATGCTAGTTCTGGAGATACGAATGTTAGCACTAAGCCTGAAGGAAAAGAGATAGCTGCATAATCTCTGCACACAATGCTTAGTTCTCGGAAGAAAATCATATGTGCCATGTTGTTTCATTAAGGCTTAAAGAGTTAGGTGCTATACCCTCGGTTATGCTTTCCTATATAGGAAATGCTAGGATTAGAGATACGAATGTTAGCACAAAATCTGAAGGAAAGGAGATAGCTGCAAAATCTCTGCATACAATGCTTAGTTCTCAGAAGTAAATCATATGTGCCATGTTGTTTCATTTAGGTTTAAAGAGTTAGGTGCTATACCCTCGGTTATGTGTTCCTCTATAGGAAATGCTAGTTCTGGAGATACGAATGTTAGCACTAAAACTGAAGGAAAGGAGATAGCTGCAAAACCTCTGCACACAATGGTTACTTCTCAGAAGTAAATCATATGTGCCATGTTGTTTCATTTAGGTTTAAAGAGTTAGGTGGTATACCCGCGGTAATTCTATCCTATAGTGTAAAGGCTAGTTTCAGAGATACGAATGTTAGCACAAAACTGAAGGAAAGGAGATAGCTGCAAAACCTCTGCACACAGTGCTTAGTTCTGAGAAGTAAATCATATGTCCCTTCTTGTTTCATTTTGGTTTAAAGACTTAGGTGCTATACCCGCGGTTATGCTTTCCTATATAGGAAAAGCTAGTTTTAGAGATACGAATGTTAGCACGAAAACTGAAGGAAAGGAGATAGCTGCAAAATCTCTGCACACAATGCTTAGTTCTCAGAAGTAAATCATATGTGCCATGCTTTCTCATTTTGGTTTAAAGAGTTAGGTGCTATACCCGCGGTAATGGTTTCCTATAGTGTAAATGCTAGTTTTAGACATAGGAATGTTAGCACAAAAACTGAAGGAAAGGAGATAGCTGCAAAATCTCTGCACACAATGCTTAGTTCTCAGAAGTAAATCATATGTGCCATATTTTTTCATTTTGGTTTAAAGAGTTAGTTGCTATACCCGTGGTAATGCTTTCGTATAGTGTAAATGCTAGTTTTAGACATAGGAATGTTAGCACAAAAACTGAAGGAAAGGAGATATCTGCAAAATCTCTGCACACAATGGTTAGTTCTAAGAAGTAAATCATATGTGCCATGTTGTTTCATTTAGATTTAAAGAGTTAGGTGCTATACCCTCGGTTATGCTTTCCTGTATAGGAAATGCTGGTTCTGGAGATATGAATGTTAGCACTAAAACTGAAGGAAAGGAGATAGCTGCAAAATCTCTGCACACATTGCTTAGTTCTCAGAAGTAAATCATATGTGCGATGTTGTTTCATTTAGGTTTAAAGAGTTAGGTGCTGTACCCGAGGTAATGCTTTCCTATAGTGTAAAAGCTAGTTTTAGACATAGGAATGTTAGCACAAAAACTGAGAGAAAGGAGATAGCTGAAAAATCTCTGCACAGAATGGTTAGTTCTCAGAAGTAAATCATATGTGCCATGTTGTTTCATTTAGGTTTAAAGAGTTAGGTGCTATACCCGCGGTAATCCTATCCTATAGTGTAAATGCTAGGTTCTGATATAGGAATGTTAGCACAAAAACTGAAGGAAAGGAGATAGCTGCAAAACCTCTGCACACAATGCTTAGTTCTCAGAAGTAAACCATATGTCCCATGTTGTTTCATTTAGGTTTAAAGAGTTAGGTGCTATACCCTCGGTTATGCTTTCCTGTATAAGAAATGCTAGTTCTGGAGATACGAATGTTAGCACAAAAACTGAAGGAAAGGAGATAGCTGCAAAATCTCTGCACACAATGCTTAGTTCTCAGAAGTAAATCATAGGTGCCATGTTGTTTCATTTAGGTTTAAAGAGTTAGGTGCTATACCCGCGGTAATGCTTTCCTATAGTGTAAATGCTAGTTTTAGACATAGGAATGTTATCACAAAAACTGAAGGAAAGGTGATAGCTGAAAAATCTCTGCACACAATGCTTAGTTTTCAAAAGGAAATCATATGTGCCATGTTGTTTCATTTAGGTTTAAAGAGTGAGGTGCTATACCCTCGGTTATGCTTTCCTATATAGGAAATGCTAGTTTTAGAGATACGAATGTTAGCACAAAAACTGAAGGAAAGGAGATAGCTGAAAAATCTCTGCACAGAATGGTTAGTTCTCAGAAGTAAATCATATGTGCCATGTTGTTTCATTTAGGTTTAAACAGTTAGGTGCTATACCCGCGGTAATCCTATCCTATAGTGTAAATGCTAGGTTCTGATATAGGAATGTTAGCACAAAAACTGAAGGAAAGGAGATAGCTGCAAAACCTCTGCACACAATGCTTAGTTCTCAGAAGTAAATCATATGTGCCATGTTGTTTCATTTAGGTTTAAAGAGTTATGTGCTATACCCTCGGTTATGCTTTCCTGTATAAGAAATGCAAGTTCTGGAGATACGAATGTTAGCACAAACACTGAAGGAAAGGAGATAGCTGCAAAATCTCTGCACACAATCCTTAGTTCTCAGAAGTAAATCATAGGTGCCATGTTGTTTCATTTAGGTTTAAAGAGTTAGGTGCTATACCCTCGGTTATGCTTTCCTGTATAAGAAATGCTAGTTCTGGAGATACAAATGATAGCACAAAAACTGAAGGAAAGGAGATAGCTGCAAAACCTCTGCACACAATGCTTAGTTCTCAGAAGTAAATCATATGTCCCATGTTGTTTCATTTAGGTTTAAAGAGTTAGGTGCTATACCCTCGGTTATGCTTTCCTGTATAAGAAATGCTAGTTCTGGAGATACGAATGTTAGCACAAAAACTGAAGGAAAGGAGATAGCTGCAAAATCTCTGCACACAATCCTTAGTTCTCAGAAGTAAATCATATGTGCGATGTTGTTTCATTTAGGTTTAAAGAGTTAGGTGCTGTACCCGAGGTAATGCTTTCCTATAGTGTAAAAGCTAGTTTTAGACATAGGAATGTTAGCACAAAAACTGAGAGAAAGGAGATAGCTGAAAAATCTCTGCACAGAATGGTTAGTTCTCAGAAGTAAATCATATGTGCCATGTTGTTTCATTTAGGTTTAAAGAGTTAGGTGCTATACCCGCGGTAATCCTATCCTATAGTGTAAATGCTAGGTTCTGATATAGGAATGTTAGCACAAAAACTGAAGGAAAGGAGATAGCTGCAAAACCTCTGCACACAATGCTTAGTTCTCAGAAGTAAACCATATGTCCCATGTTGTTTCATTTAGGTTTAAAGAGTTAGGTGCTATACCCTCGGTTATGCTTTCCTGTATAAGAAATGCTAGTTCTGGAGATACGAATGTTAGCACAAAAACTGAAGGAAAGGAGATAGCTGCAAAATCTCTGCACACAATGCTTAGTTCTCAGAAGTAAATCATAGGTGCCATGTTGTTTCATTTAGGTTTAAAGAGTTAGGTGCTATACCCGCGGTAATGCTTTCCTATAGTGTAAATGCTAGTTTTAGACATAGGAATGTTATCACAAAAACTGAAGGAAAGGTGATAGCTGAAAAATCTCTGCACACAATGCTTAGTTTTCAAAAGGAAATCATATGTGCCATGTTGTTTCATTTAGGTTTAAAGAGTGAGGTGCTATACCCTCGGTTATGCTTTCCTATATAGGAAATGCTAGTTTTAGAGATACGAATGTTAGCACAAAAACTGAAGGAAAGGAGATAGCTGAAAAATCTCTGCACAGAATGGTTAGTTCTCAGAAGTAAATCATATGTGCCATGTTGTTTCATTTAGGTTTAAAGAGTTAGGTGCTATACCCGCGGTAATCCTATCCTATAGTGTAAATGCTAGGTTCTGATATAGGAATGTTAGCACAAAAACTGAAGGAAAGGAGATAGCTGCAAAACCTCTGCACACAATGCTTAGTTCTCAGAAGTAAATCATATGTGCCATGTTGTTTCATTTAGGTTTAAAGAGTTAGGTGCTATACCCTCGGTTATGCTTTCCTGTATAAGAAATGCAAGTTCTGGAGATACGAATGTTAGCACAAACACTGAAGAAAAGGAGATAGCTGCAAAATCTCTGCACACAATCCTTAGTTCTCAGAAGTAAATCATAGGTGCCATGTTGTTTCATTTAGGTTTAAAGAGTTAGGTGCTATACCCTCGGTTATGCTTTCCTGTATAAGAAATGCTAGTTCTGGAGATACAAATGATAGCACAAAAACTGAAGGAAAGGAGATAGCTGCAAAACCTCTGCACACAATGCTTAGTTCTCAGAAGTAAATCATATGTCCCATGTTGTTTCATTTAGGTTTAAAGAGTTAGGTGCTATACCCTCGGTTATGCTTTCCTGTATAAGAAATGCTAGTTCTGGAGATACGAATGTTAGCACAAAAACTGAAGGAAAGGAGATAGCTGCAAAATCTCTGCACACAATCCTTAGTTCTCAGAAGTAAATCATATGTGCGATGTTGTTTCATTTAGGTTTAAAGAGTTAGGTGCTGTACCCGAGGTAATGCTTTCCTATAGTGTAAAAGCTAGTTTTAGACATAGGAATGTTAGCACAAAAACTGAGAGAAAGGAGATAGCTGAAAAATCTCTGCACAGAATGGTTAGTTCTCAGAAGTAAATCATATGTGCCATGTTGTTTCATTTAGGTTTAAAGAGTTAGGTGCTATACCCGCGGTAATCCTATCCTATAGTGTAAATGCTAGGTTCTGATATAGGAATGTTAGCACAAAAACTGAGGGAAAGGAGATAGCTGCAAAACCTCTGCACACAATGCTTAGTTCTCAGAAGTAAACCATATGTCCCATGTTGTTTCATTTAGGTTTAAAGAGTTAGGTGCTATACCCTCGGTTATGCTTTCCTGTATAAGAAATGCTAGTTCTGGAGATACGAATGTTAGCACAAAAACTGAAGGAAAGGAGATAGCTGCAAAATCTCTGCACACAATGCTTAGTTCTCAGAAGTAAATCATAGGTGCCATGTTGTTTCATTTAGGTTTAAAGAGTTAGGTGCTATACCCGCGGTAATGCTTTCCTATAGTGTAAATGCTAGTTTTAGACATAGGAATGTTATCACAAAAACTGAAGGAAAGGTGATAGCTGAAAAATCTCTGCACACAATGCTTAGTTTTCAAAAGGAAATCATATGTGCCATGTTGTTTCATTTAGGTTTAAAGAGTGAGGTGCTATACCCTCGGTTACGCTTTCCTATATAGGAAATGCTAGTTTTAGAGATACGAATGTTAGCACAAAAACTGAAGGAAAGGAGATAGCTGAAAAATCACTGCACAGAATGGTTAGTTCTCAGAAGTAAATCATATGTGCCATGTTGTTTCATTTAGGTTTAAAGAGTTAGGTGCTATACCCGCGGTAATCCTATCCTATAGTGTAAATGCTAGGTTCTGATATAGGAATGTTAGCACAAAAACTGAAGGAAAGGAGATAGCTGCAAAACCTCTGCACACAATGCTTAGTTCTCAGAAGTAAATCATATGTGCCATGTTGTTTCATTTAGGTTTAAAGAGTTAGGTGCTATACCCTCGGTTATGCTTTCCTGTATAAGAAATGCAAGTTCTGGAGATACGAATGTTAGCACAAAAACTGAAGGAAAGGAGATAGCTGCAAAATCTCTGCACACAATCCTTAGTTCTCAGAAGTAAATCATAGGTGCCATGTTGTTTCATTTAGGTTTAAAGAGTTAGGTGCTATACCCTCGGTTATGCTTTCCTGTATAAGAAATGCTAGTTCTGGAGATATAAATGATAGCACAAAAACTGAAGGAAAGGAGATAGCTGCAAAACCTCTGCACACAATGCTTAGTTCTCAGAAGTAAATCATATGTCCCATGTTGTTTCATTTAGGTTTAAAGAGTTAGGTGCTATACCCTCGGTTATGCTTTCCTGTATAAGAAATGCTAGTTCTGGAGATACGAATGTTAGCACAAAAACTGAAGGAAAGGAGATAGCTGCAAAATCTCTGCACACAATGCTTAGTTCTCAGAAGTAAATCATAGGTGCCATGTTGTTTCATTTAGGTTTAAAGAGTTAGTGCTATACCTGCGGTAATGCTTTCCTATAGTGTAAATGCTAGTTTTAGACATAGGAATGTTAGCACAAAAACTGAAGGAAAGGAGATAGCTGAAAAAGCTCTGCACACAGTGCTTAGTTTTCAGAAGGAAATCATATGTGCCATGTTGTTTCATTTAGGTTTAAAGAGTGAGGTGCTATACCCTCGGTTATGCTTTCCTATATAGGAAATGCTAGTTTTAGAGATACGAATGTTAGCAAAAAAACTGAAGGAAAGGAGATAGCTGAAAAATCTCTTCACAGAATGGTTAGTTCTCAGAAGTAAATCATATGTGCCATGTTGTTTCATTTAGGTTTAAAGAGTTAGGTGCTATACCCGCGGTAATCCTATCCTATAGTGTAAATGCTAGGTTCTGATATAGGAATGTTAGCACAAAAACTGAAGGAAAGGAGATAGCTGCAAAACCTCTGCACACAATGCTTAGTTCTCAGAAGTAAATCATATGTGCCATGTTGTTTCATTTAGGTTTAAAGAGTTAGGTGCTATACCCTCGGTTATGCTTTCCTGTATAAGAAATGCATGTTCTGGAGATACGAATGTTAGCACAAAATCTGAAGGAAAGGAGATAGCTGCAAAATCTCTGCACACAATCCTTAGTTCTCAGAAGTAAATCATAGGTGCCATGTTGTTTCATTTAGGTTTAAAGAGTTAGGTGCTATACCCTCGGTTATGCTTTCCTGTATAAGAAATGCTAGTTCTGGAGATACAAATGATAGCACAAAAACTGAAGGAAAGGAGATAGCTGCAAAACCTCTGCACACAATGCTTAGTTCTCAGAAGTAAATCATATGTCCCATGTTGTTTCATTTAGGTTTAAAGAGTTAGGTGCTATACCCTCGGTTATGCTTTCCTGTATAAGAAATGCTAGTTCTGGAGATAGGAATGTTAGCACAAAAACTGAAGGAAATGAGATAGCTGCAAAATCTCTGCACACAATGCTTAGTTCTCAGAAGTAAATCATAGGTGCCATGTTGTTTCATTTAGGTTTAAAGAGTTAGTGCTATACCCGCGGTAATGCTTTCCTATAGTGTAAATGCTAGTTTTAGACATAGGAATGTTAGCTCAAAAACTGAAGGAAAGGAGATAGCTGAAAAATCTCTGCACACAGTGCTTAGTTTTCAGAAGGAAATCATATGTGCCATGTTGTTTCATTTAGGTTTAAAGCGTGAGGTGCTATACCCTCGGTTATGCTTTCCTATATAGGAAATGCTAGTATGAGAGATACGAATGTTAGCACAAAAACTGAAGGAAAGGAGATAGCTGCAAAATCTCTGCACAAAATGGTTAGTTCTAAGAAGTAAATCATATGTGCCATGTTGTTTCATTCAGGTTTAAAGAGTTAGGTGCTATACCCTCGGTTATGCTTTCCTGTATAGGAAATGCAATTCTGGAGATATGAATGTTGTCACTAAAACTGAAGGGAAGGAGATAGCTGCAAAATCTCTGCACACATTGCTTAGTTCTCAGAAGTAAATCACATGTGCCATGTTGTTTCATTTAGGTTTAAATAGTTAGGTGCTATACCCGAGGTAATGCTTTCCTATAGTGTAAAAGTTAGCTTTAGACAAAGGAATGTTAACACAAAAACTGAGAGAAAGGAGATAGCTGAAAAATCTCTGCACACAATGGTTAGTTCTCAGAAGTAAATCATATGTGCCATGTTGTTTCATTTAGGTTTAAAGAGTTAGGTGCTATACCCGCGGTAATGCTTTCCTATAGTGTAAAAGCTAGTTTTAGACATAGGAATGTTAGCACAAAAACTGAAGGAAAGGAGATAGCTGAAAAATCTCTGGCCACAATGGTTAGTTCTCAGAAGTAAATCATATGTGCCATGTTGTTTCATTTAGGTTTAAAGAGTTAGGTGCTATACCAGCGGTAATCCTATCCTATAGTGTAAATGCTAGGTTCTGATATAGGAATATTAGCACAAAAACTGAAGGAAAGGAGATAGCTGCAAAACCTCTGCACACAATGTTTAGTTCTCAGAAGTAAATCATATGTGCAATGTTGATTCATTAAGGTTTAAAGAGTTAGGTGATATACCCTCGGTTATGCTTTCCTATATAGGAAATGCTAGTTTTAGAGATAGGAATGTTAGCACAAAAACTGTAGTAAAGGAGATAGCTGCAAAACCTCTGCACACAATGCGTTGTTCTCAGTAGTAAATCATATGTGCCATGTTGTTTCATTAAGGTTTAAAGAGTTAGGTGCTATACCCTCGGTTATGCTTTCCTATATAGAAAATGCTAGGTTTAGAGATACGAATGTTAGCACAAAATCTGAAGGAAAGGAGATAGGTGCAAAATCTATGCATACAATGCTTAGTTCTCAGAAGTAAATCATATGTGCCATGTTGTTTCATTTAGGTTTAAAGAGTTAGGTGCTATACCCTCGGTTATGTGTTCCTGTATAGGAAATGCTAGTTCTGGAGATACGAATGTTAGCACTAAAACTGAAGGAAAGGAGATAGCTGCAAAACTTCTGCACACAATGGTTACTTCTCAGAAGTAAATCATATGTGCCATGTTGTTTCATTTAGGTTTAAAGAGTTAGGTGCTATACCCTCTGTTATGCTTTCCTGTATAAGAAATGCTAGTTCTGGAGATACGAATGTTAGCACAAAAACTGAAGGAAAGGAGATAGCTGCAAAATCTCTGCACACAATGCTTAATTCTCAGAAGTAAAGCGTAGGTGCCATGTTGTTTCAATTAGGTTTAAAGGGTTAGGTGCTATATCCGCGGTAATGCTTTCCTATAGTGTAAATGCTAGTTTTAGACATAGGAATGTTAGCACAAAAACTGAAGGAAAGGAGATAGCTGAAAAATCTCTGCACACAATGCTTAGTTTTCAGAAGGAAATCATATGTGCCATGTTGTTTCATTTAGGTTTAAAGAGTTAGGTGCTATACCCTCGGTTATGCTTTCCTGTATAGGAAATGCTAGTTCTGGAGATATGAATGTTAGCACTAAAACTGAAGGAAAGGGGATAGCTGCAAAATCTCTGCACACATTGCTTAGTTCTCAGAAGTAAATCATATGTGCCATGTTGTTTCTTTTAGGTTTAAAGAGTTAGGTGCTATATCCCACATAATGCTTTCCTATAGTGTAAAAGCTAGTTTTAGACATAGGAATGTTAGCACAAAAACTGAAGGAAAGGAGATAGCTGCAAAATCTCTGCACACAACGCTTAGTTCTCAGAGGTAAATCATATGTGCCATGTTGATTCATTTAGGTTTAAAGAGTTAGGTGCTAAACCTTCGGTTATGCTTTCCTGTAAAGGAAAGGTTAGTTCTGGAGATACGAATATTAGCACAAAAACTGAAGGAAAGGAGATAGCTGCAAAATCTCTGCACACAATGCTTACTTCTCAGAAGGAAATCATATGTGCCATGTTTTTTCATAAGGTTTAAAGTGTTAGGTGCTATACCCGCGGTAATGCTTTCCTATAGTGTAAATGCTAGTTTTAGACATAGGAATGTTAGTACAAAAACTGAAGGAAAGGAGATAGCTGAAAAATCTCTGCACACAATGTTTAGTTCTCAGAAGTAAATCATATGTGCAATGTTGATTCATTAAGGTTTAAAGAGTTAGGTGATATACCCTCGGTTATGCTTTCCTATATAGGAAATGCTAGTTTTAGAGATAGGAATGTTAGCACAAAAACTGTAGTAAAGGAGATAGCTGCAAAACCTCTGCACACAATGCGTTGTTCTCAGTAGTAAATCATATGTGCCATGTTGTTTCATTAAGGTTTAAAGAGTTAGGTGCTATACCCTCGGTTATGCTTTCCTATATAGAAAATGCTAGGTTTAGAGATACGAATGTTAGCACAAAATCTGAAGGAAAGGAGATAGGTGCAAAATCTATGCATACAATGCTTAGTTCTCAGAAGTAAATCATATGTGCCATGTTGTTTCATTTAGGTTTAAAGAGTTAGGTGCTATACCCTCGGTTATGTGTTCCTGTATAGGAAATGCTAGTTCTGGAGATACGAATGTTAGCACTAAAACTGAAGGAAAGGAGATAGCTGCAAAACTTCTGCACACAATGGTTACTTCTCAGAAGTAAATCATATGTGCCATGTTGTTTCATTTAGGTTTAAAGAGTTAGGTGCTATACCCGCGGTAATGCTTTCCTATAGTGTAAATGCTAGTTTTAGACAAAGGAATGTTAGCACAAAAACTGAAGGAAAGGAGATAGCTGCAAAACCTCTGCACACAATGCTTAGTTTTCAGAAGGAAATCATATGTGCCATGTTGTTTCATTTAGGTTTAAAGACTGAGGTGCTATACCCTCGGTTATGCTTTCCTATATAGGAAATGCTAGTTTTAGAGATACGAATGTTAGCACAAAAACTGAAGGAAAGGAGATAGCTGCAAAACCTCTGCACACAATGCTTACTTCTCGGAAGTAAATCATATGTGCCATGTTGTTTCTTTTAGGTTTAAAGAGTTAGGTGCTATATCCCACATAATGCTTTCCTATAGTGTAAAAGCTAGTTTTAGACATAGGAATGTTAGCACAAAAACTGAAGGAAAGGAGATAGCTGCAAAATCTCTGCACACAACGCTTAGTTCTCAGAGGTAAATCATATGTGCCATGTTGATTCATTTAGGTTTAAAGAGTTAGGTGCTAAACCTTCGGTTATGCTTTCCTGTAAAGGAAAGGTTAGTTCTGGAGATACGAATATTAGCACAAAAACTGAAGGAAAGGAGATAGCTGCAAAATCTCTGCACACAATGCTTACTTCTCAGAAGGAAATCATATGTGCCATGTTTTTTCATAAGGTTTAAAGTGTTAGGTGCTATACCCGCGGTAATGCTTTCCTATAGTGTAAATGCTAGTTTTAGACATAGGAATGTTAGTACAAAAACTGAAGGAAAGGAGATAGCTGAAAAATCTCTGCACACAATGTTTAGTTCTCAGAAGTAAATCATATGTGCAATGTTGATTCATTAAGGTTTAAAGAGTTAGGTGATATACCCTCGGTTATGCTTTCCTATATAGGAAATGCTAGTTTTAGAGATAGGAATGTTAGCACAAAAACTGTAGTAAAGGAGATAGCTGCAAAACCTCTGCACACAATGCGTTGTTCTCAGTAGTAAATCATATGTGCCATGTTGTTTCATTAAGGTTTAAAGAGTTAGGTGCTATACCCTCGGTTATGCTTTCCTATATAGAAAATGCTAGGTTTAGAGATACGAATGTTAGCACAAAATCTGAAGGAAAGGAGATAGGTGCAAAATCTATGCATACAATGCTTAGTTCTCAGAAGTAAATCATATGTGCCATGTTGTTTCATTTAGGTTTAAAGAGTTAGGTGCTATACCCTCGGTTATGTGTTCCTGTATAGGAAATGCTAGTTCTGGAGATACGAATGTTAGCACTAAAACTGAAGGAAAGGAGATAGCTGCAAAACTTCTGCACACAATGGTTACTTCTCAGAAGTAAATCATATGTGCCATGTTGTTTCATTTAGGTTTAAAGAGTTAGGTGCTATACCCGCGGTAATGCTTTCCTATAGTGTAAATGCTAGTTTTAGACAAAGGAATGTTAGCACAAAAACTGAAGGAAAGGAGATAGCTGCAAAACCTCTGCACACAATGCTTAGTTTTCAGAAGGAAATCATATGTGCCATGTTGTTTCATTTAGGTTTAAAGACTGAGGTGCTATACCCTCGGTTATGCTTTCCTATATAGGAAATGCTAGTTTTAGAGATACGAATGTTAGCACAAAAACTGAAGGAAAGGAGATAGCTGCAAAACCTCTGCACACAATGCTTACTTCTCGGAAGTAAATCATATGTGCCATGTTGTTTCATTTAGGTTTAAAGACTTAGGTGCTATACCCTCGGTTATGCTTTCCTATATAGGAAAGGCTAGTATGAGAGATACGAATGTTAGCACTAAAACTGAAGGAAAGGGTATAGCTGCAAAATCTCTGCACACAATGCTTAGTTCTCAGAAGTAAATCATATGTGCCATGTTGTTTCATTTAGGTTTAAAGACTTAGGTGCTATACCCTCGGTTATGCTTTCCTATATAGGAAAAGCTAGTATGAGAGATACGAATGTTAGCACAAAAACCGAAGGAAAGGAGATAGCTGCAAAATCTCTGCACACAATGGTTAGTTCTAAGAAGTAAATCATATGTGCCATGTTGTTTCATTTATGTTTAAAGACTTAGGTGCTATACCCTCGGTTATGCTTTCCTATATAGGAAAAGCTAGTATGAGAGATACGAATGTTAGCACAAAAACTGAAGGAAAGGAGATAGCTGCAAAATCTGTGCACACAATGTTTAGTTCTAAGAAGTAAATCATAGGTGCCATGTTGTTTCATTTAGGTTTAAAGAGTTAGGTGCTATACCCGCGGTAATGCTTTCCTATAGTGTAAATGCTAGTTTTAGACATAGGAATGTTAGCACAAAAACTGATAGAAAGGAGATAGCTGCAAAATATCTGCACACAATGCTTAGTTCTCAGAAGTAAATCATATGTGCCATGTTGTTTCATTTAGGTTTAAAGACTTAGGTGCTATACCCTCGGTTATGCTTTCCTATATAGGAAAAGCTAGTATGAGAGATACGAATGTTAGCACAAAAACCGAAGGAAAGGAGATAGCTGCAAAATCTCTGCACACAATGGTTTGTTCTAAGAAGTAAATCATATGTGCCATGTTGTTTCATTTATGTTTAAAGACTTAGGTGCTATACCCTCGGTTATGCTTTCCTATATAGGAAAAGCTAGTATGAGAGATACGAATGTTAGCACAAAAACTGAAGGAAAGGAGATAGCTGCAAAATCTCTGCACACAATGGTTAGTTCTAAGAAGTAAATCATATGTGCCATGTTGTTTCATTTAGGTTTAAAGAGTTAGGTGCTATACCCTCGGTTATGCTTTCCTGTATAGGAAATGCAATTCTTGAGATATGAATGTTAGCACTAAAAGTGAAGGAAAGGAGATAGCTGCAAAATCTCTGCACACATTGCTTAGTTCTCAGAAGTAAATCATATGTGCCATGTTGTTTCATTTAGGTTTAAAGAGTTAGGTGCTATACCCGAGGTAATGCTTTCCTATAGTGTAAAAGCTAGTTTTAGACATAGGAATGTTAGCACAAAAACTGAAGGAAAGGAGATAGCTGAAAAATCTCTGCACAGAATGGTTAGTTCTCAGAAGTAAATCATATGTGCCATGTTGTTTCATTTAGGTTTAAAGAGTTAGGTGCTATACCCGTGGTAATGCTTTCCTATAGTGTAAATGCTAGTTTTAGACATAGGCATGTAGGCACAAAAACTGAAGGAAAGGAGATAGCTACAAAATCTCTGCACAAAATGCTCAGTACTCAGTAGTAAATCATATGTGCCATGTTGTTTCATTTAGGTTTAAAGAGTTAGGAGCTATACCCGTGGTAATCCTATCCTAAAGTGTAAATGCTAGGTTCTGATATAGGAATGTTAGCACAAAAACTGAAGGAAAGGAGATAGCTGCAAAACCTCGGCACACAATGCTTAGTTCTCAGAAGTAAATCATATGTGCCATGTTGTTTCATTTAGGTTTAAAGAGTTTGGTGCTATACACTCGGTTATGCTTTCCTGTATAAGAAATGCTAGTTCTGGAGATACGAATGTTAGCACAAAAACTGAAGGAAAGGAGATAGCTGCAAAATCTCTGCACACAATGCTTAGTTCTCAGAAGTAAATCATAGTTGCCATGTTGTTTCATTTAGGTTTAAAGAGTTAGGTGCTATACCCGCGGTAATGCTTTCCTATAGTGTAAATGCTAGTTTTAGACAAAGGAATGTTAGCACAAAAACTGAAGGAAAGGAGATAGCTGAAAAATCTCTGCACACAATGCTTAGTTTTCAGAAGGAAATCATATGTGCCATGTTGTTTCATTTAGGTTTAAAGACTGAGGTGCTATACCCTCGGTTATGCTTTCCTATATAGGAAATGCTAGTTTTAGAGATACGAATGTTAGCACAAAAACTGAAGGAAAGGAGATAGCTGCAAAACCTCTGCACACAATGCTTACTTCTCGGAAGTAAATCATATGTGCCATGTTGTTTCATTTAGGTTTAAAGACTTAGGTGCTATACCCTCGGTTATGCTTTCCTATATAGGAAAGGCTAGTATGAGAGATACGAATGTTAGCACAAAAACTGAAGGAAAGGAGATAGCTGCAAAATCTCTGCACACAATGCTTAGTTCTAAGAAGTGAATCATATGTGCCATGTTGTTTCATTTAGGTTTAAAGAGTTAGGTGCTATACCCTCGGTTATGCTTTCCTGTATAGGAAATGCTAGTTCTGGAGATATGAATGTTAGCACTAAAACTGAAGGAAAGGGGATAGCTGCAAAATCTCTGCACACATTGCTTAGTTCTCAGAAGTAAATCATATGTGCCATGTTGTTTCATTTAGGTTTAAAGAGTTAGGTGCTATACCCGAGGTAATGCTTTCCTATAGTGTAAAAGCTAATTTTAGACATAGGAATGTTAGCACAAAAACTGAAGGAAAGGAGATAGCTGAAAAATGTCTGCACAGAATGGTTAGTTCTCAGAAGTAAATCATATGTGCCATGTTGTTTCATTTAGGTTTAAAGAGTTAGGTGCTATACCCGCGGTAATCCTATCCTATAGTGTAAATGCTAGGTTCTGATATAGGAATGTTAGCACAAAAACTGAAGGAAAGGAGATAGCTGCAAAACCTCTGCACACAATGCTTAGTTCTCAGAAGTAAATCATACGTGCCATGTTATTTCATGTAGGTTTAAAGAGTTAGGTGGTATACCCTCGGTTATGCTTTCCTGTATAGGAAATGCTAGTTCTGGAGATATGAATGTTAGCATTAATACTGAAGGAAAGGAGATAGCTGCAAAATCTCTGCACTCATTGCTTAGTTCTCAGAAGTAAATCATATGTGCCATGTTGTTTCATTTAGGTTTAAAGTGTTAGGTGGTATACCCGAGGTAATGCTTTCCTATAGTGTAAAAGCTAGTTTTAGACATAGGAATGTTAGCACAAAAACTGAAGGAAAGGAGATAGCTGAAAAATCTCTGCACAGAATGGTTAGTTCTCAGAAGTAAATCATATGTGCCATGTTGTTTCATTTAGGTTTAAAGAGTTAGGTGCTATACCCGCGGTAATCCTATCCTATAGTGTAAATGCTAGGTTTTGATATAGGAATGTTAGCACAAAACCTGAAGGAAAGGAGATAGCTGCAAAACCTCTGCACACAATGCTTAGTTCTCAGAAGTAAACCATATGTCCCATGTTGTTTCATTTAGGTTTAAAGAGTTAGGTGCTATACCCTCGGTTATGCTTTCCTGTATAAGAAATGCTAGTTCTGGAGATACGAATGTTAGCACAAAAACTGAAGGAAAGGAGATAGCTGCAAAATCTCTGCACACAATGCTTAGTTCTCAGAAGTAAATCATAGGTGCCATGTTGTTTCATTTAGGTTTAAAGAGTTAGGTGCTATACCCGCGGTAATGCTTTCCTATAGTGTAAATGCTAGTTTTAGACATAGGAATGTTATCACAAAAACTGAAGGAAAGGTGATAGCTGAAAAATCTCTGCACACAATGCTTAGTTTTCAAAAGGAAATCATATGTGCCATGTTGTTTCATTTAGGTTTAAAGAGTGAGGTGCTATACCCTCGGTTATGCTTTCCTATATAGGAAATGCTAGTTTTAGAGATACGAATGTTAGCACAAAAACTGAAGGAAAGGAGATAGCTGAAAAATCTCTGCACAGAATGGTTAGTTCTCAGAAGTAAATCATATGTGCCATGTTGTTTCATTTAGGTTTAAAGAGTTAGGTGCTATACCCGCGGTAATCCTATCCTATAGTGTAAATGCTAGGTTCTGATATAGGAATGTTAGCACAAAAACTGAAGGAAAGGAGATAGCTGCAAAACCTCTGCACACAATGCTTAGTTCTCAGAAGTAAACCATATGTCCCATGTTGTTTCATTTAGGTTTAAAGAGTTAGGTGCTATACCCTCGGTTATGCTTTCCTGTATAAGAAATGCTAGTTCTGGAGATACGAATGTTAGCACAAAAACTGAAGGAAAGGAGATAGCTGCAAAATCTCTGCACACAATGCTTAGTTCTCAGAAGTAAATCATAGGTGCCATGTTGTTTCATTTAGGTTTAAAGAGTTAGGTGCTATACCCGCGGTAATGCTTTCCTATAGTGTAAATGCTAGTTTTAGACATAGGAATGTTATCACAAAAACTGAAGGAAAGGTGATAGCTGAAAAATCTCTGCACACAATGCTTAGTTTTCAAAAGGAAATCATATGTGCCATGTTGTTTCATTTAGGTTTAAAGAGTGAGGTGCTATACCCTCGGTTATGCTTTCCTATATAGGAAATGCTAGTTTTAGAGATACGAATGTTAGCACAAAAACTGAAGGAAAGGAGATAGCTGAAAAATCTCTGCACAGAATGGTTAGTTCTCAGAAGTAAATCATATGTGCCATGTTGTTTCATTTAGGTTTAAAGAGTTAGGTGCTATACCCGCGGTAATCCTATCCTATAGTGTAAATGCTAGGTTCTGATATAGGAATGTTAGCACAAAAACTGAAGGAAAGGAGATAGCTGCAAAACCTCTGCACACAATGCTTAGTTCTCAGAAGTAAATCATATGTGCCATGTTGTTTCATTTAGGTTTAAAGAGTTAGGTGCTATACCCTCGGTTATGCTTTCCTGTATAAGAAATGCAAGTTCTGGAGATACGAATGTTAGCACAAACACTGAAGAAAAGGAGATAGCTGCAAAATCTCTGCACACAATCCTTAGTTCTCAGAAGTAAATCATAGGTGCCATGTTGTTTCATTTAGGTTTAAAGAGTTAGGTGCTATACCCTCGGTTATGCTTTCCTGTATAAGAAATGCTAGTTCTGGAGATACAAATGATAGCACAAAAACTGAAGGAAAGGAGATAGCTGCAAAACCTCTGCACACAATGCTTAGTTCTCAGAAGTAAATCATATGTCCCATGTTGTTTCATTTAGGTTTAAAGAGTTAGGTGCTATACCCTCGGTTATGCTTTCCTGTATAAGAAATGCTAGTTCTGGAGATACGAATGTTAGCACAAAAACTGAAGGAAAGGAGATAGCTGCAAAATCTCTGCACACAATCCTTAGTTCTCAGAAGTAAATCATATGTGCGATGTTGTTTCATTTAGGTTTAAAGAGTTAGGTGCTGTACCCGAGGTAATGCTTTCCTATAGTGTAAAAGCTAGTTTTAGACATAGGAATGTTAGCACAAAAACTGAGAGAAAGGAGATAGCTGAAAAATCTCTGCACAGAATGGTTAGTTCTCAGAAGTAAATCATATGTGCCATGTTGTTTCATTTAGGTTTAAAGAGTTAGGTGCTATACCCGCGGTAATCCTATCCTATAGTGTAAATGCTAGGTTCTGATATAGGAATGTTAGCACAAAAACTGAGGGAAAGGAGATAGCTGCAAAACCTCTGCACACAATGCTTAGTTCTCAGAAGTAAACCATATGTCCCATGTTGTTTCATTTAGGTTTAAAGAGTTAGGTGCTATACCCTCGGTTATGCTTTCCTGTATAAGAAATGCTAGTTCTGGAGATACGAATGTTAGCACAAAAACTGAAGGAAAGGAGATAGCTGCAAAATCTCTGCACACAATGCTTAGTTCTCAGAAGTAAATCATAGGTGCCATGTTGTTTCATTTAGGTTTAAAGAGTTAGGTGCTATACCCGCGGTAATGCTTTCCTATAGTGTAAATGCTAGTTTTAGACATAGGAATGTTATCACAAAAACTGAAGGAAAGGTGATAGCTGAAAAATCTCTGCACACAATGCTTAGTTTTCAAAAGGAAATCATATGTGCCATGTTGTTTCATTTAGGTTTAAAGAGTGAGGTGCTATACCCTCGGTTATGCTTTCCTATATAGGAAATGCTAGTTTTAGAGATACGAATGTTAGCACAAAAACTGAAGGAAAGGAGATAGCTGAAAAATCACTGCACAGAATGGTTAGTTCTCAGAAGTAAATCATATGTGCCATGTTGTTTCATTTAGGTTTAAAGAGTTAGGTGCTATACCCGCGGTAATCCTATCCTATAGTGTAAATGCTAGGTTCTGATATAGGAATGTTAGCACAAAAACTGAAGGAAAGGAGATAGCTGCAAAACCTCTGCACACAATGCTTAGTTCTCAGAAGTAAATCATATGTGCCATGTTGTTTCATTTAGGTTTAAAGAGTTAGGTGCTATACCCTCGGTTATGCTTTCCTGTATAAGAAATGCAAGTTCTGGAGATACGAATGTTAGCACAAAAACTGAAGGAAAGGAGATAGCTGCAAAATCTCTGCACACAATCCTTAGTTCTCAGAAGTAAATCATAGGTGCCATGTTGTTTCATTTAGGTTTAAAGAGTTAGGTGCTATACCCTCGGTTATGCTTTCCTGTATAAGAAATGCTAGTTCTGGAGATATAAATGATAGCACAAAAACTGAAGGAAAGGAGATAGCTGCAAAACCTCTGCACACAATGCTTAGTTCTCAGAAGTAAATCATATGTCCCATGTTGTTTCATTTAGGTTTAAAGAGTTAGGTGCTATACCCTCGGTTATGCTTTCCTGTATAAGAAATGCTAGTTCTGGAGATACGAATGTTAGCACAAAAACTGAAGGAAAGGAGATAGCTGCAAAATCTCTGCACACAATGCTTAGTTCTCAGAAGTAAATCATAGGTGCCATGTTGTTTCATTTAGGTTTAAAGAGTTAGTGCTATACCTGCGGTAATGCTTTCCTATAGTGTAAATGCTAGTTTTAGACATAGGAATGTTAGCACAAAAACTGAAGGAAAGGAGATAGCTGAAAAAGCTCTGCACACAGTGCTTAGTTTTCAGAAGGAAATCATATGTGCCATGTTGTTTCATTTAGGTTTAAAGAGTGAGGTGCTATACCCTCGGTTATGCTTTCCTATATAGGAAATGCTAGTTTTAGAGATACGAATGTTAGCAAAAAAACTGAAGGAAAGGAGATAGCTGAAAAATCTCTTCACAGAATGGTTAGTTCTCAGAAGTAAATCATATGTGCCATGTTGTTTCATTTAGGTTTAAAGAGTTAGGTGCTATACCCGCGGTAATCCTATCCTATAGTGTAAATGCTAGGTTCTGATATAGGAATGTTAGCACAAAAACTGAAGGAAAGGAGATAGCTGCAAAACCTCTGCACACAATGCTTAGTTCTCAGAAGTAAATCATATGTGCCATGTTGTTTCATTTAGGTTTAAAGAGTTAGGTGCTATACCCTCGGTTATGCTTTCCTGTATAAGAAATGCATGTTCTGGAGATACGAATGTTAGCACAAAATCTGAAGGAAAGGAGATAGCTGCAAAATCTCTGCACACAATCCTTAGTTCTCAGAAGTAAATCATAGGTGCCATGTTGTTTCATTTAGGTTTAAAGAGTTAGGTGCTATACCCTCGGTTATGCTTTCCTGTATAAGAAATGCTAGTTCTGGAGATACAAATGATAGCACAAAAACTGAAGGAAAGGAGATAGCTGCAAAACCTCTGCACACAATGCTTAGTTCTCAGAAGTAAATCATATGTCCCATGTTGTTTCATTTAGGTTTAAAGAGTTAGGTGCTATACCCTCGGTTATGCTTTCCTGTATAAGAAATGCTAGTTCTGGAGATAGGAATGTTAGCACAAAAACTGAAGGAAATGAGATAGCTGCAAAATCTCTGCACACAATGCTTAGTTCTCAGAAGTAAATCATAGGTGCCATGTTGTTTCATTTAGGTTTAAAGAGTTAGTGCTATACCCGCGGTAATGCTTTCCTATAGTGTAAATGCTAGTTTTAGACATAGGAATGTTAGCTCAAAAACTGAAGGAAAGGAGATAGCTGAAAAATCTCTGCACACAGTGCTTAGTTTTCAGAAGGAAATCATATGTGCCATGTTGTTTCATTTAGGTTTAAAGCGTGAGGTGCTATACCCTCGGTTATGCTTTCCTATATAGGAAATGCTAGTATGAGAGATACGAATGTTAGCACAAAAACTGAAGGAAAGGAGATAGCTGCAAAATCTCTGCACAAAATGGTTAGTTCTAAGAAGTAAATCATATGTGCCATGTTGTTTCATTCAGGTTTAAAGAGTTAGGTGCTATACCCTCGGTTATGGTTTCCTGTATAGGAAATGCAATTCTGGAGATATGAATGTTGTCACTAAAACTGAAGGGAAGGAGATAGCTGCAAAATCTCTGCACACATTGCTTAGTTCTCAGAAGTAAATCACATGTGCCATGTTGTTTCATTTAGGTTTAAATAGTTAGGTGCTATACCCGAGGTAATGCTTTCCTATAGTGTAAAAGTTAGCTTTAGACAAAGGAATGTTAACACAAAAACTGAGAGAAAGGAGATAGCTGAAAAATCTCTGCACACAATGGTTAGTTCTCAGAAGTAAATCATATGTGCCATGTTGTTTCATTTAGGTTTAAAGAGTTAGGTGCTATACCCGCGGTAATGCTTTCCTATAGTG
This sequence comes from Dasypus novemcinctus, assembly GCF_030445035.2. NCBI lineage: Eukaryota > Metazoa > Chordata > Mammalia > Cingulata > Dasypodidae > Dasypus > Dasypus novemcinctus. The sequence goes on along the minus strand of NW_026688268.1, from coordinate 81,410 downwards.
TAAAAGCTAGTTTTAGACATAGGAATGTTAGCACAAAAACTGAAGGAAAGGAGATAGCTGAAAAATCTCTGGCCACAATGGTTAGTTCTCAGAAGTAAATCATATGTGCCATGTTGTTTCATTTAGGTTTAAAGAGTTAGGTGCTATACCAGCGGTAATCCTATCCTATAGTGTAAATGCTAGGTTCTGATATAGGAATATTAGCACAAAAACTGAAGGAAAGGAGATAGCTGCAAAACCTCTGCACACAAGTTTAGTTCTCAGAAGTAAATCATATGTGCAATGTTGATTCATTAAGGTTTAAAGAGTTAGGTGATATACCCTCGGTTATGCTTTCCTATATAGGAAATGCTAGTTTTAGAGATAAGAATGTTAGCACAAAAACTGTAGTAAAGGAGATAGCTGCAAAACCTCTGCACACAATGCGTTGTTCTCAGTAGTAAATCATATGTGCCATGTTGTTTCATTAAGGTTTAAAGAGTTAGGTGCTATACCCTCAGTTATGCTTTCCTATATAGAAAATGCTAGGTTTAGAGATACGAATGTTAGCACAAAATCTGAAGGAAAGGAGATAGGTGCAAAATCTATGCATACAATGCTTAGTTCTCAGAAGTAAATCATATGTGCCATGTTGTTTCATTTAGGTTTAAAGAGTTAGGTGCTATACCCTCGGTTATGTGTTCCTGTATAGGAAATGCTAGTTCTGGAGATACGAATGTTAGCACTAAAACTGAAGGAAAGGAGATAGCTGCAAAACTTCTGCACACAATGGTTACTTCTCAGAAGTAAATCATATGTGCCATGTTGTTTCATTTAGGTTTAAAGAGTTAGGTGCTATACCCTCTGTTATGCTTTCCTGTATAAGAAATGCTAGTTCTGGAGATACGAATGTTAGCACAAAAACTGAAGGAAAGGAGATAGCTGCAAAATCTCTGCACACAATGCTTAATTCTCAGAAGTAAAGCGTAGGTGCCATGTTGTTTCAATTAGGTTTAAAGGGTTAGGTGCTATATCCGCGGTAATGCTTTCCTATAGTGTAAATGCTAGTTTTAGACATAGGAATGTTAGCACAAAAACTGAAGGAAAGGAGATAGCTGAAAAATCTCTGCACACAATGCTTAGTTTTCAGAAGGAAATCATATGTGCCATGTTGTTTCATTTAGGTTTAAAGAGTTAGGTGCTATACCCTCGGTTATGCTTTCCTGTATAGGAAATGCTAGTTCTGGAGATATGAATGTTAGCACTAAAACTGAAGGAAAGGGGATAGCTGCAAAATCTCTGCACACATTGCTTAGTTCTCAGAAGTAAATCATATGTGCCATGTTGTTTCTTTTAGGTTTAAAGAGTTAGGTGCTATATCCCACATAATGCTTTCCTATAGTGTAAAAGCTAGTTTTAGACATAGGAATGTTAGCACAAAAACTGAAGGAAAGGAGATAGCTGCAAAATCTCTGCACACAACGCTTAGTTCTCAGAGGTAAATCATATGTGCCATGTTGATTCATTTAGGTTTAAAGAGTTAGGTGCTAAACCTTCGGTTATGCTTTCCTGTAAAGGAAAGGTTAGTTCTGGAGATACGAATATTAGCACAAAAACTGAAGGAAAGGAGATAGCTGCAAAATCTCTGCACACAATGCTTACTTCTCAGAAGGAAATCATATGTGCCATGTTTTTTCATAAGGTTTAAAGTGTTAGGTGCTATACCCGCGGTAATGCTTTCCTATAGTGTAAATGCTAGTTTTAGACATAGGAATGTTAGTACAAAAACTGAAGGAAAGGAGATAGCTGAAAAATCTCTGCACACAATGTTTAGTTCTCAGAAGTAAATCATATGTGCAATGTTGATTCATTAAGGTTTAAAGAGTTAGGTGATATACCCTCGGTTATGCTTTCCTATATAGGAAATGCTAGTTTTAGAGATAGGAATGTTAGCACAAAAACTGTAGTAAAGGAGATAGCTGCAAAACCTCTGCACACAATGCGTTGTTCTCAGTAGTAAATCATATGTGCCATGTTGTTTCATTAAGGTTTAAAGAGTTAGGTGCTATACCCTCGGTTATGCTTTCCTATATAGAAAATGCTAGGTTTAGAGATACGAATGTTAGCACAAAATCTGAAGGAAAGGAGATAGGTGCAAAATCTATGCATACAATGCTTAGTTCTCAGAAGTAAATCATATGTGCCATGTTGTTTCATTTAGGTTTAAAGAGTTAGGTGCTATACCCTCGGTTATGTGTTCCTGTATAGGAAATGCTAGTTCTGGAGATACGAATGTTAGCACTAAAACTGAAGGAAAGGAGATAGCTGCAAAACTTCTGCACACAATGGTTACTTCTCAGAAGTAAATCATATGTGCCATGTTGTTTCATTTAGGTTTAAAGAGTTAGGTGCTATACCCGCGGTAATGCTTTCCTATAGTGTAAATGCTAGTTTTAGACAAAGGAATGTTAGCACAAAAACTGAAGGAAAGGAGATAGCTGCAAAACCTCTGCACACAATGCTTAGTTTTCAGAAGGAAATCATATGTGCCATGTTGTTTCATTTAGGTTTAAAGACTGAGGTGCTATACCCTCGGTTATGCTTTCCTATATAGGAAATGCTAGTTTTAGAGATACGAATGTTAGCACAAAAACTGAAGGAAAGGAGATAGCTGCAAAACCTCTGCACACAATGCTTACTTCTCGGAAGTAAATCATATGTGCCATGTTGTTTCATTTAGGTTTAAAGACTTAGGTGCTATACCCTCGGTTATGCTTTCCTATATAGGAAAGGCTAGTATGAGAGATACGAATGTTAGCACTAAAACTGAAGGAAAGGGTATAGCTGCAAAATCTCTGCACACAATGCTTAGTTCTCAGAAGTAAATCATATGTGCCATGTTGTTTCATTTAGGTTTAAAGACTTAGGTGCTATACCCTCGGTTATGCTTTCCTATATAGGAAAAGCTAGTATGAGAGATACGAATGTTAGCACAAAAACCGAAGGAAAGGAGATAGCTGCAAAATCTCTGCACACAATGGTTAGTTCTAAGAAGTAAATCATATGTGCCATGTTGTTTCATTTATGTTTAAAGACTTAGGTGCTATACCCTCGGTTATGCTTTCCTATATAGGAAAAGCTAGTATGAGAGATACGAATGTTAGCACAAAAACTGAAGGAAAGGAGATAGCTGCAAAATCTGTGCACACAATGTTTAGTTCTAAGAAGTAAATCATAGGTGCCATGTTGTTTCATTTAGGTTTAAAGAGTTAGGTGCTATACCCGCGGTAATGCTTTCCTATAGTGTAAATGCTAGTTTTAGACATAGGAATGTTAGCACAAAAACTGATAGAAAGGAGATAGCTGCAAAATATCTGCACACAATGCTTAGTTCTCAGAAGTAAATCATATGTGCCATGTTGTTTCATTTAGGTTTAAAGACTTAGGTGCTATACCCTCGGTTATGCTTTCCTATATAGGAAAAGCTAGTATGAGAGATACGAATGTTAGCACAAAAACCGAAGGAAAGGAGATAGCTGCAAAATCTCTGCACACAATGGTTTGTTCTAAGAAGTAAATCATATGTGCCATGTTGTTTCATTTATGTTTAAAGACTTAGGTGCTATACCCTCGGTTATGCTTTCCTATATAGGAAAAGCTAGTATGAGAGATACGAATGTTAGCACAAAAACTGAAGGAAAGGAGATAGCTGCAAAATCTCTGCACACAATGGTTAGTTCTAAGAAGTAAATCATATGTGCCATGTTGTTTCATTTAGGTTTAAAGAGTTAGGTGCTATACCCTCGGTTATGCTTTCCTGTATAGGAAATGCAATTCTTGAGATATGAATGTTAGCACTAAAAGTGAAGGAAAGGAGATAGCTGCAAAATCTCTGCACACATTGCTTAGTTCTCAGAAGTAAATCATATGTGCCATGTTGTTTCATTTAGGTTTAAAGAGTTAGGTGCTATACCCGAGGTAATGCTTTCCTATAGTGTAAAAGCTAGTTTTAGACATAGGAATGTTAGCACAAAAACTGAAGGAAAGGAGATAGCTGAAAAATCTCTGCACAGAATGGTTAGTTCTCAGAAGTAAATCATATGTGCCATGTTGTTTCATTTAGGTTTAAAGAGTTAGGTGCTATACCCGTGGTAATGCTTTCCTATAGTGTAAATGCTAGTTTTAGACATAGGCATGTAGGCACAAAAACTGAAGGAAAGGAGATAGCTACAAAATCTCTGCACAAAATGCTCAGTACTCAGTAGTAAATCATATGTGCCATGTTGTTTCATTTAGGTTTAAAGAGTTAGGAGCTATACCCGTGGTAATCCTATCCTAAAGTGTAAATGCTAGGTTCTGATATAGGAATGTTAGCACAAAAACTGAAGGAAAGGAGATAGCTGCAAAACCTCGGCACACAATGCTTAGTTCTCAGAAGTAAATCATATGTGCCATGTTGTTTCATTTAGGTTTAAAGAGTTTGGTGCTATACACTCGGTTATGCTTTCCTGTATAAGAAATGCTAGTTCTGGAGATACGAATGTTAGCACAAAAACTGAAGGAAAGGAGATAGCTGCAAAATCTCTGCACACAATGCTTAGTTCTCAGAAGTAAATCATAGTTGCCATGTTGTTTCATTTAGGTTTAAAGAGTTAGGTGCTATACCCGCGGTAATGCTTTCCTATAGTGTAAATGCTAGTTTTAGACAAAGGAATGTTAGCACAAAAACTGAAGGAAAGGAGATAGCTGAAAAATCTCTGCACACAATGCTTAGTTTTCAGAAGGAAATCATATGTGCCATGTTGTTTCATTTAGGTTTAAAGACTGAGGTGCTATACCCTCGGTTATGCTTTCCTATATAGGAAATGCTAGTTTTAGAGATACGAATGTTAGCACAAAAACTGAAGGAAAGGAGATAGCTGCAAAACCTCTGCACACAATGCTTACTTCTCGGAAGTAAATCATATGTGCCATGTTGTTTCATTTAGGTTTAAAGACTTAGGTGCTATACCCTCGGTTATGCTTTCCTATATAGGAAAGGCTAGTATGAGAGATACGAATGTTAGCACAAAAACTGAAGGAAAGGAGATAGCTGCAAAATCTCTGCACACAATGCTTAGTTCTAAGAAGTGAATCATATGTGCCATGTTGTTTCATTTAGGTTTAAAGAGTTAGGTGCTATACCCTCGGTTATGCTTTCCTGTATAGGAAATGCTAGTTCTGGAGATATGAATGTTAGCACTAAAACTGAAGGAAAGGGGATAGCTGCAAAATCTCTGCACACATTGCTTAGTTCTCAGAAGTAAATCATATGTGCCATGTTGTTTTCATTTAGGTTTAAAGAGTTAGGTGCTATACCCGAGGTAATGCTTTCCTATAGTGTAAAAGCTAATTTTAGACATAGGAATGTTAGCACAAAAACTGAAGGAAAGGAGATAGCTGAAAAATGTCTGCACAGAATGGTTAGTTCTCAGAAGTAAATCATATGTGCCATGTTGTTTCATTTAGGTTTAAAGAGTTAGGTGCTATACCCGCGGTAATCCTATCCTATAGTGTAAATGCTAGGTTCTGATATAGGAATGTTAGCACAAAAACTGAAGGAAAGGAGATAGCTGCAAAACCTCTGCACACAATGCTTAGTTCTCAGAAGTAAATCATACGTGCCATGTTATTTCATGTAGGTTTAAAGAGTTAGGTGGTATACCCTCGGTTATGCTTTCCTGTATAGGAAATGCTAGTTCTGGAGATATGAATGTTAGCATTAATACTGAAGGAAAGGAGATAGCTGCAAAATCTCTGCACTCATTGCTTAGTTCTCAGAAGTAAATCATATGTGCCATGTTGTTTCATTTAGGTTTAAAGTGTTAGGTGGTATACCCGAGGTAATGCTTTCCTATAGTGTAAAAGCTAGTTTTAGACATAGGAATGTTAGCACAAAAACTGAAGGAAAGGAGATAGCTGAAAAATCTCTGCACAGAATGGTTAGTTCTCAGAAGTAAATCATATGTGCCATGTTGTTTCATTTAGGTTTAAAGAGTTAGGTGCTATACCCGCGGTAATCCTATCCTATAGTGTAAATGCTAGGTTTTGATATAGGAATGTTAGCACAAAACCTGAAGGAAAGGAGATAGCTGCAAAACCTCTGCACACAATGATTAGTTCTCAGAAGTAAACCATATGTCCCATGTTGTTTCATTTAGGTTTAAAGAGTTAGGTGCTATACCCTCGGTTATGCTTTCCTGTATAAGAAATGCTAGTTCTGGAGATACGAATGTTAGCACAAAAACTGAAGGAAAGGAGATAGCTGCAAAATCTCTGCACACAATGCTTAGTTCTCAGAAGTAAATCATAGGTGCCATGTTGTTTCATTTAGGTTTAAAGAGTTAGGTGCTATACCCGCGGTAATGCTTTCCTATAGTGTAAATGCTAGTTTTAGACATAGGAATGTTATCACAAAAACTGAAGGAAAGGTGATAGCTGAAAAATCTCTGCACACAATGCTTAGTTTTCAAAAGGAAATCATATGTGCCATGTTGTTTCATTTAGGTTTAAAGAGTGAGGTGCTATACCCTCGGTTATGCTTTCCTATATAGGAAATGCTAGTTTTAGAGATACGAATGTTAGCACAAAAACTGAAGGAAAGGAGATAGCTGAAAAATCTCTGCACAGAATGGTTAGTTCTCAGAAGTAAATCATATGTGCCATGTTGTTTCATTTAGGTTTAAAGAGTTAGGTGCTATACCCGCGGTAATCCTATCCTATAGTGTAAATGCTAGGTTCTGATATAGGAATGTTAGCACAAAAACTGAAGGAAAGGAGATAGCTGCAAAACCTCTGCACACAATGCTTAGTTCTCAGAAGTAAACCATATGTCCCATGTTGTTTCATTTAGGTTTAAAGAGTTAGGTGCTATACCCTCGGTTATGCTTTCCTGTATAAGAAATGCTAGTTCTGGAGATACGAATGTTAGCACAAAAACTGAAGGAAAGGAGATAGCTGCAAAATCTCTGCACACAATGCTTAGTTCTCAGAAGTAAATCATAGGTGCCATGTTGTTTCATTTAGGTTTAAAGAGTTAGGTGCTATACCCGCGGTAATGCTTTCCTATAGTGTAAATGCTAGTTTTAGACATAGGAATGTTATCACAAAAACTGAAGGAAAGGTGATAGCTGAAAAATCTCTGCACACAATGCTTAGTTTTCAAAAGGAAATCATATGTGCCATGTTGTTTCATTTAGGTTTAAAGAGTGAGGTGCTATACCCTCGGTTATGCTTTCCTATATAGGAAATGCTAGTTTTAGAGATACGAATGTTAGCACAAAAACTGAAGGAAAGGAGATAGCTGAAAAATCTCTGCACAGAATGGTTAGTTCTCAGAAGTAAATCATATGTGCCATGTTGTTTCATTTAGGTTTAAAGAGTTAGGTGCTATACCCGCGGTAATCCTATCCTATAGTGTAAATGCTAGGTTCTGATATAGGAATGTTAGCACAAAAACTGAAGGAAAGGAGATAGCTGCAAAACCTCTGCACACAATGCTTAGTTCTCAGAAGTAAATCATATGTGCCATGTTGTTTCATTTAGGTTTAAAGAGTTAGGTGCTATACCCTCGGTTATGCTTTCCTGTATAAGAAATGCAAGTTCTGGAGATACGAATGTTAGCACAAACACTGAAGAAAAGGAGATAGCTGCAAAATCTCTGCACACAATCCTTAGTTCTCAGAAGTAAATCATAGGTGCCATGTTGTTTCATTAAGTTTAAAGAGTTAGGTGCTATACCCTCGGTTATGCTTTCCTGTATAAGAAATGCTAGTTCTGGAGATACAAATGATAGCACAAAAACTGAAGGAAAGGAGATAGCTGCAAAACCTCTGCACACAATGCTTAGTTCTCAGAAGTAAATCATATGTCCCATGTTGTTTCATTTAGGTTTAAAGAGTTAGGTGCTATACCCTCGGTTATGCTTTCCTGTATAAGAAATGCTAGTTCTGGAGATACGAATGTTAGCACAAAAACTGAAGGAAAGGAGATAGCTGCAAAATCTCTGCACACAATCCTTAGTTCTCAGAAGTAAATCATATGTGCGATGTTGTTTCATTTAGGTTTAAAGAGTTAGGTGCTGTACCCGAGGTAATGCTTTCCTATAGTGTAAAAGCTAGTTTTAGACATAGGAATGTTAGCACAAAAACTGAGAGAAAGGAGATAGCTGAAAAATCTCTGCACAGAATGGTTAGTTCTCAGAAGTAAATCATATGTGCCATGTTGTTTCATTTAGGTTTAAAGAGTTAGGTGCTATACCCGCGGTAATCCTATCCTATAGTGTAAATGCTAGGTTCTGATATAGGAATGTTAGCACAAAAACTGAGGGAAAGGAGATAGCTGCAAAACCTCTGCACACAATGCTTAGTTCTCAGAAGTAAACCATATGTCCCATGTTGTTTCATTTAGGTTTAAAGAGTTAGGTGCTATACCCTCGGTTATGCTTTCCTGTATAAGAAATGCTAGTTCTGGAGATACGAATGTTAGCACAAAAACTGAAGGAAAGGAGATAGCTGCAAAATCTCTGCACACAATGCTTAGTTCTCAGAAGTAAATCATAGGTGCCATGTTGTTTCATTTAGGTTTAAAGAGTTAGGTGCTATACCCGCGGTAATGCTTTCCTATAGTGTAAATGCTAGTTTTAGACATAGGAATGTTATCACAAAAACTGAAGGAAAGGTGATAGCTGAAAAATCTCTGCACACAATGCTTAGTTTTCAAAAGGAAATCATATGTGCCATGTTGTTTCATTTAGGTTTAAAGAGTGAGGTGCTTTACCCTCGGTTATGCTTTCCTATATAGGAAATGCTAGTTTTAGAGATACGAATGTTAGCACAAAAACTGAAGGAAAGGAGATAGCTGAAAAATCACTGCACAGAATGGTTAGTTCTCAGAAGTAAATCATATGTGCCATGTTGTTTCATTTAGGTTTAAAGAGTTAGGTGCTATACCCGCGGTAATCCTATCCTATAGTGTAAATGCTAGGTTCTGATATAGGAATGTTAGCACAAAAACTGAAGGAAAGGAGATAGCTGCAAAACCTCTGCACACAATGCTTAGTTCTCAGAAGTAAATCATATGTGCCATGTTGTTTCATTTAGGTTTAAAGAGTTAGGTGCTATACCCTCGGTTATGCTTTCCTGTATAAGAAATGCAAGTTCTGGAGATACGAATGTTAGCACAAAAACTGAAGGAAAGGAGATAGCTGCAAAATCTCTGCACACAATCCTTAGTTCTCAGAAGTAAATCATAGGTGCCATGTTGTTTCATTTAGGTTTAAAGAGTTAGGTGCTATACCCTCGGTTATGCTTTCCTGTATAAGAAATGCTAGTTCTGGAGATATAAATGATAGCACAAAAACTAAAGGAAAGGAGATAGCTGCAAAACCTCTGCACACAATGCTTAGTTCTCAGAAGTAAATCATATGTCCCATGTTGTTTCATTTAGGTTTAAAGAGTTAGGTGCTATACCCTCGGTTATGCTTTCCTGTATAAGAAATGCTAGTTCTGGAGATACGAATGTTAGCACAAAAACTGAAGGAAAGGAGATAGCTGCAAAATCTCTGCACACAATGCTTAGTTCTCAGAAGTAAATCATAGGTGCCATGTTGTTTCATTTAGGTTTAAAGAGTTAGTGCTATACCTGCGGTAATGCTTTCCTATAGTGTAAATGCTAGTTTTAGACATAGGAATGTTAGCACAAAAACTGAAGGAAAGGAGATAGCTGAAAAAGCTCTGCACACAGTGCTTAGTTTTCAGAAGGAAATCATATGTGCCATGTTGTTTCATTTAGGTTTAAAGAGTGAGGTGCTATACCCTCGGTTATGCTTTCCTATATAGGAAATGCTAGTTTTAGAGATACGAATGTTAGCAAAAAAACTGAAGGAAAGGAGATAGCTGAAAAATCTCTTCACAGAATGGTTAGTTCTCAGAAGTAAATCATATGTGCCATGTTGTTTCATTTAGGTTTAAAGAGTTAGGTGCTATACCCGCGGTAATCCTATCCTATAGTGTAAATGCTAGGTTCTGATATAGGAATGTTAGCACAAAAACTGAAGGAAAGGAGATAGCTGCAAAACCTCTGCACACAATGCTTAGTTCTCAGAAGTAAATCATATGTGCCATGTTGTTTCATTTAGGTTTAAAGAGTTAGGTGCTATACCCTCGGTTATGCTTTCCTGTATAAGAAATGCATGTTCTGGAGATACGAATGTTAGCACAAAATCTGAAGGAAAGGAGATAGCTGCAAAATCTCTGCACACAATCCTTAGTTCTCAGAAGTAAATCATAGGTGCCATGTTGTTTCATTTAGGTTTAAAGAGTTAGGTGCTATACCCTCGGTTATGCTTTCCTGTATAAGAAATGCTAGTTCTGGAGATACAAATGATAGCACAAAAACTGAAGGAAAGGAGATAGCTGCAAAACCTCTGCACACAATGCTTAGTTCTCAGAAGTAAATCATATGTCCCATGTTGTTTCATTTAGGTTTAAAGAGTTAGGTGCTATACCCTCGGTTATGCTTTCCTGTATAAGAAATGCTAGTTCTGGAGATAGGAATGTTAGCACAAAAACTGAAGGAAATGAGATAGCTGCAAAATCTCTGCACACAATGCTTAGTTCTCAGAAGTAAATCATAGGTGCCATGTTGTTTCATTTAGGTTTAAAGAGTTAGTGCTATACCCGCGGTAATGCTTTCCTATAGTGTAAATGCTAGTTTTAGACATAGGAATGTTAGCTCAAAAACTGAAGGAAAGGAGATAGCTGAAAAATCTCTGCACACAGTGCTTAGTTTTCAGAAGGAAATCATATGTGCCATGTTGTTTCATTTAGGTTTAAAGCGTGAGGTGCTATACCCTCGGTTATGCTTTCCTATATAGGAAATGCTAGTATGAGAGATACGAATGTTAGCACAAAAACTGAAGGAAAGGAGATAGCTGCAAAATCTCTGCACAAAATGGTTAGTTCTAAGAAGTAAATCATATGTGCCATGTTGTTTCATTCAGGTTTAAAGAGTTAGGTGCTATACCCTCGGTTATGGTTTCCTGTATAGGAAATGCAATTCTGGAGATATGAATGTTGTCACTAAAACTGAAGGGAAGGAGATAGCTGCAAAATCTCTGCACACATTGCTTAGTTCTCAGAAGTAAATCACATGTGCCATGTTGTTTCATTTAGGTTTAAATAGTTAGGTGCTATACCCGAGGTAATGCTTTCCTATAGTGTAAAAGTTAGCTTTAGACAAAGGAATGTTAACACAAAAACTGAGAGAAAGGAGATAGCTGAAAAATCTCTGCACACAATGGTTAGTTCTCAGAAGTAAATCATATGTGCCATGTTGTTTCATTTAGGTTTAAAGAGTTAGGTGCTATACCCGCGGTAATGCTTTCCTATAGTGTAAAAGCTAGTTTTAGACATAGGAATGTTAGCACAAAAACTGAAGGAAAGGAGATAGCTGAAAAATCTCTGGCCACAATGGTTAGTTCTCAGAAGTAAATCATATGTGCCATGTTGTTTCATTTAGGTTTAAAGAGTTAGGTGCTATACCAGCGGTAATCCTATCCTATAGTGTAAATGCTAGGTTCTGATATAGGAATATTAGCACAAAAACTGAAGGAAAGGAGATAGCTGCAAAACCTCTGCACACAATGTTTAGTTCTCAGAAGTAAATCATATGTGCAATGTTGATTCATTAAGGTTTAAAGAGTTAGGTGATATACCCTCGGTTATGCTTTCCTATATAGGAAATGCTAGTTTTAGAGATAGGAATGTTAGCACAAAAACTGTAGTAAAGGAGATAGCTGCAAAACCTCTGCACACAATGCGTTGTTCTCAGTAGTAAATCATATGTGCCATGTTGTTTCATTAAGGTTTAAAGAGTTAGGTGCTATACCCTCGGTTATGCTTTCCTATATAGAAAATGCTAGGTTTAGAGATACGAATGTTAGCACAAAATCTGAAGGAAAGGAGATAGGTGCAAAATCTATGCATACAATGCTTAGTTCTCAGAAGTAAATCATATGTGCCATGTTGTTTCATTTAGGTTTAAAGAGTTAGGTGCTATACCCTCGGTTATGTGTTCCTGTATAGGAAATGCTAGTTCTGGAGATACGAATGTTAGCACTAAAACTGAAGGAAAGGAGATAGCTGCAAAACTTCTGCACACAATGGTTACTTCTCAGAAGTAAATCATATGTGCCATGTTGTTTCATTTAGGTTTAAAGAGTTAGGTGCTATACCCTCTGTTATGCTTTCCTGTATAAGAAATGCTAGTTCTGGAGATACGAATGTTAGCACAAAAACTGAAGGAAAGGAGATAGCTGCAAAATCTCTGCACACAATGCTTAATTCTCAGAAGTAAAGCGTAGGTGCCATGTTGTTTCAATTAGGTTTAAAGGGTTAGGTGCTATATCCGCGGTAATGCTTTCCTATAGTGTAAATGCTAGTTTTAGACATAGGAATGTTAGCACAAAAACTGAAGGAAAGGAGATAGCTGAAAAATCTCTGCACACAATGCTTAGTTTTCAGAAGGAAATCATATGTGCCATGTTGTTTCATTTAGGTTTAAAGAGTTAGGTGCTATACCCTCGGTTATGCTTTCCTGTATAGGAAATGCTAGTTCTGGAGATATGAATGTTAGCACTAAAACTGAAGGAAAGGGGATAGCTGCAAAATCTCTGCACACATTGCTTAGTTCTCAGAAGTAAATCATATGTGCCATGTTGTTTCTTTTAGGTTTAAAGAGTTAGGTGCTATATCCCACATAATGCTTTCCTATAGTGTAAAAGCTAGTTTTAGACATAGGAATGTTAGCACAAAAACTGAAGGAAAGGAGATAGCTGCAAAATCTCTGCACACAACGCTTAGTTCTCAGAGGTAAATCATATGTGCCATGTTGATTCATTTAGGTTTAAAGAGTTAGGTGCTAAACCTTCGGTTATGCTTTCCTGTAAAGGAAAGGTTAGTTCTGGAGATACGAATATTAGCACAAAAACTGAAGGAAAGGAGATAGCTGCAAAATCTCTGCACACAATGCTTACTTCTCAGAAGGAAATCATATGTGCCATGTTTTTTCATAAGGTTTTAAGTGTTAGGTGCTATACCCGCGGTAATGCTTTCCTATAGTGTAAATGCTAGTTTTAGACATAGGAATGTTAGTACAAAAACTGAAGGAAAGGAGATAGCTGAAAAATCTCTGCACACAATGTTTAGTTCTCAGAAGTAAATCATATGTGCAATGTTGATTCATTAAGGTTTAAAGAGTTAGGTGATATACCCTCGGTTATGCTTTCCTATATAGGAAATGCTAGTTTTAGAGATAGGAATGTTAGCACAAAAAGTGTAGTAAAGGAGATAGCTGCAAAACCTCTGCACACAATGCGTTGTTCTCAGTAGTAAATCATATGTGCCATGTTGTTTCATTAAGGTTTAAAGAGTTAGGTGCTATACCCTCGGTTATGCTTTCCTATATAGAAAATGCTAGGTTTAGAGATACGAATGTTAGCACAAAATCTGAAGGAAAGGAGATAGGTGCAAAATCTATGCATACAATGCTTAGTTCTCAGAAATAAATCATATGTGCCATGTTGTTTCATTTAGGTTTAAAGAGTTAGGTGCTATACCCTCGGTTATGTGTTCCTGTTTAGGAAATGCTAGTTCTGGAGATACGAATGTTAGCACTAAAACTGAAGGAAAGGAGATAGCTGCAAAACTTCTGCACACAATGGTTACTTCTCAGAAGTAAATCATATGTGCCATGTTGTTTCATTTAGGTTTAAAGAGTTAGGTGCTATACCCGCGGTAATGCTTTCCTATAGTGTAAATGCTAGTTTTAGACAAAGGAATGTTAGCACAAAAACTGAAGGAAAGGAGATAGCTGCAAAACCTCTGCACACAATGCTTAGTTTTCAGAAGGAAATCATATGTGCCATGTTGTTTCATTTAGGTTTAAAGACTGAGGTGCTATACCCTCGGTTATGCTTTCCTATATAGGAAATGCTAGTTTTAGAGATACGAATGTTAGCACAAAAACTGAAGGAAAGGAGATAGCTGCAAAACCTCTGCACACAATGCTTACTTCTCGGAAGTAAATCATATGTGCCATGTTGTTTCATTTAGGTTTAAAGACTTAGGTGCTATACCCTCGGTTATGCTTTCCTATATAGGAAAGGCTAGTATGAGAGATACGAATGTTAGCACTAAAACTGAAGGAAAGGGTATAGCTGCAAAATCTCTGCACACAATGCTTAGTTCTCAGAAGTAAATCATATGTGCCATGTTGTTTCATTTAGGTTTAAAGACTTAGGTGCTATACCCTCGGTTATGCTTTCCTATATAGGAAAAGCTAGTATGAGAGATACGAATGTTAGCACAAAAACCGAAGGAAAGGAGATAGCTGCAAAATCTCTGCACACAATGGTTAGTTCTAAGAAGTAAATCATATGTGCCATGTTGTTTCATTTATGTTTAAAGACTTAGGTGCTATACCCTCGGTTATGCTTTCCTATATAGGAAAAGCTAGTATGAGAGATACGAATGTTAGCACAAAAACTGAAGGAAAGGAGATAGCTGCAAAATCTCTGCACACAATGTTTAGTTCTAAGAAGTAAATCATAGGTGCCATGTTGTTTCATTTAGGTTTAAAGAGTTAGGTGCTATACCCGCGGTAATGCTTTCCTATAGTGTAAATGCTAGTTTTAGACATAGGAATGTTAGCACAAAAACTGATAGAAAGGAGATAGCTGCAAAATCTCTGCACACAATGCTTAGTTCTCAGAAGTAAATCATATGTGCCATGTTGTTTCATTTAGGTTTAAAGACTTAGGTGCTATACCCTCGGTTATGCTTTCCTATATAGGAAAAGCTAGTATGAGAGATACGAATGTTAGCACAAAAACCGAAGGAAAGGAGATAGCTGCAAAATCTCTGCACACAATGGTTTGTTCTAAGAAGTAAATCATATGTGCCATGTTGTTTCATTTATGTTTAAAGACTTAGGTGCTATACCCTCGGTTATGCTTTCCTATATAGGAAAAGCTAGTATGAGAGATACGAATGTTAGCACAAAAACTGAAGGAAAGGAGATAGCTGCAAAATCTCTGCACACAATGGTTAGTTCTAAGAAGTAAATCATATGTGCCATGTTGTTTCATTTAGGTTTAAAGAGTTAGGTGCTATACCCTCGGTTATGCTTTCCTGTATAGGAAATGCAATTCTGGAGATATGAATGTTAGCACTAAAAGTGAAGGAAAGGAGATAGCTGCAAAATCTCTGCACACATTGCTTAGTTCTCAGAAGTAAATCATATGTGCCATGTTGTTTCATTTAGGTTTAAAGAGTTAGGTGCTATACCCGAGGTAATGCTTTCCTATAGTGTAAAAGCTAGTTTTAGACATAGGAATGTTAGCACAAAAACTGAAGGAAAGGAGATAGCTGAAAAATCTCTGCACAGAATGGTTAGTTCTCAGAAGTAAATCATATGTGCCATGTTGTTTCATTTAGGTTTAAAGAGTTAGGTGCTATACCCGTGGTAATGCTTTCCTATAGTGTAAATGCTAGTTTTAGACATAGGCATGTAGGCACAAAAACTGAAGGAAAGGAGATAGCTACAAAATCTCTGCACAAAATGCTCAGTACTCAGTAGTAAATCATATGTGCCATGTTGTTTCATTTAGGTTTAAAGAGTTAGGAGCTATACCCGTGGTAATCCTATCCTATAGTGTAAATGCTAGGTTCTGATATAGGAATGTTAGCACAAAAACTGAAGGAAAGGAGATAGCTGCAAAACCTCGGCACACAATGCTTAGTTCTCAGAAGTAAATCATATGTGCCATGTTGTTTCATTTAGGTTTAAAGAGTTTGGTGCTATACACTCGGTTATGCTTTCCTGTATAAGAAATGCTAGTTCTGGAGATACGAATGTTAGCACAAAAACTGAAGGAAAGGAGATAGCTGCAAAATCTCTGCACACAATGCTTAGTTCTCAGAAGTAAATCATAGTTGCCATGTTGTTTCATTTAGGTTTAAAGAGTTAGGTGCTATACCCGCGGTAATGCTTTCCTATAGTGTAAATGCTAGTTTTAGACAAAGGAATGTTAGCACAAAAACTGAAGGAAAGGAGATAGCTGAAAAATCTCTGCACACAATGCTTAGTTTTCAGAAGGAAATCATATGTGCCATGTTGTTTCATTTAGGTTTAAAGACTGAGGTGCTATACCCTCGGTTATGCTTTCCTATATAGGAAATGCTAGTTTTAGAGATACGAATGTTAGCACAAAAACTGAAGGAAAGGAGATAGCTGCAAAACCTCTGCACACAATGCTTACTTCTCGGAAGTAAATCATATGTGCCATGTTGTTTCATTTAGGTTTAAAGACTTAGGTGCTATACCCTCGGTTATGCTTTCCTATATAGGAAAGGCTAGTATGAGAGATACGAATGTTAGCACAAAAACTGAAGGAAAGGAGATAGCTGCAAAATCTCTGCACACAATGCTTAGTTCTAAGAAGTGAATCATATGTGCCATGTTGTTTCATTTAGGTTTAAAGAGTTAGGTGCTATACCCTCGGTTATGCTTTCCTGTATAGGAAATGCTAGTTCTGGAGATATGAATGTTAGCACTAAAACTGAAGGAAAGGGGATAGCTGCAAAATCTCTGCACACATTGCTTAGTTCTCAGAAGTAAATCATATGTGCCATGTTGTTTCATTTAGGTTTAAAGAGTTAGGTGCTATACCCGAGGTAATGCTTTCCTATAGTGTAAAAGCTAATTTTAGACATAGGAATGTTAGCACAAAAACTGAAGGAAAGGAGATAGCTGAAAAATGTCTGCACAGAATGGTTAGTTCTCAGAAGTAAATCATATGTGCCATGTTGTTTCATTTAGGTTTAAAGAGTTAGGTGCTATACCCGCGGTAATCCTATCCTATAGTGTAAATGCTAGGTTCTGATATAGGAATGTTAGCACAAAAACTGAAGGAAAGGAGATAGCTGCAAAACCTCTGCACACAATGCTTAGTTCTCAGAAGTAAATCATACGTGCCATGTTATTTCATGTAGGTTTAAAGAGTTAGGTGGTATACCCTCGGTTATGCTTTCCTGTATAGGAAATGCTAGTTCTGGAGATATGAATGTTAGCATTAATACTGAAGGAAAGGAGATAGCTGCAAAATCTCTGCACTCATTGCTTAGTTCTCAGAAGTAAATCATATGTGCCATGTTGTTTCATTTAGGTTTAAAGTGTTAGGTGGTATACCCGAGGTAATGCTTTCCTATAGTGTAAAAGCTAGTTTTAGACATAGGAATGTTAGCACAAAAACTGAAGGAAAGGAGATAGCTGAAAAATCTCTGCACAGAATGGTTAGTTCTCAGAAGTAAATCATATGTGCCATGTTGTTTCATTTAGGTTTAAAGAGTTAGGTGCTATACCCGCGGTAATCCTATCCTATAGTGTAAATGCTAGGTTTTGATATAGGAATGTTAGCACAAAACCTGAAGGAAAGGAGATAGCTGCAAAACCTCTGCACACAATGCTTAGTTCTCAGAAGTAAACCATATGTCCCATGTTGTTTCATTTAGGTTTAAAGAGTTAGGTGCTATACCCTCGGTTATGCTTTCCTGTATAAGAAATGCTAGTTCTGGAGATACGAATGTTAGCACAAAAACTGAAGGAAAGGAGATAGCTGCAAAATCTCTGCACACAATGCTTAGTTCTCAGAAGTAAATCATAGGTGCCATGTTGTTTCATTTAGGTTTAAAGAGTTAGGTGCTATACCCGCGGTAATGCTTTCCTATAGTGTAAATGCTAGTTTTAGACATAGGAATGTTATCACAAAAACTGAAGGAAAGGTGATAGCTGAAAAATCTCTGCACACAATGCTTAGTTTTCAAAAGGAAATCATATGTGCCATGTTGTTTCATTTAGGTTTAAAGAGTGAGGTGCTATACCCTCGGTTATGCTTTCCTATATAGGAAATGCTAGTTTTAGAGATACGAATGTTAGCACAAAAACTGAAGGAAAGGAGATAGCTGAAAAATCTCTGCACAGAATGGTTAGTTCTCAGAAGTAAATCATATGTGCCATGTTGTTTCATTTAGGTTTAAAGAGTTAGGTGCTATACCCGCGGTAATCCTATCCTATAGTGTAAATGCTAGGTTCTGATATAGGAATGTTAGCACAAAAACTGAAGGAAAGGAGATAGCTGCAAAACCTCTGCACACAATGCTTAGTTCTCAGAAGTAAATCATATGTGCCATGTTGTTTCATTTAGGTTTAAAGAGTTAGGTGCTATACCCTCGGTTATGCTTTCCTGTATAAGAAATGCAAGTTCTGGAGATACGAATGTTAGCACAAACACTGAAGAAAAGGAGATAGCTGCAAAATCTCTGCACACAATCCTTAGTTCTCAGAAGTAAATCATAGGTGCCATGTTGTTTCATTTAGGTTTAAAGAGTTAGGTGCTATACCCTCGGTTATGCTTTCCTGTATAAGAAATGCTAGTTCTGGAGATACAAATGATAGCACAAAAACTGAAGGAAAGGAGATAGCTGCAAAACCTCTGCACACAATGCTTAGTTCTCAGAAGTAAATCATATGTCCCATGTTGTTTCATTTAGGTTTAAAGAGTTAGGTGCTATACCCTCGGTTATGCTTTCCTGTATAAGAAATGCTAGTTCTGGAGATACGAATGTTAGCACAAAAACTGAAGGAAAGGAGATAGCTGCAAAATCTCTGCACACAATCCTTAGTTCTCAGAAGTAAATCATATGTGCGATGTTGTTTCATTTAGGTTTAAAGAGTTAGGTGCTGTACCCGAGGTAATGCTTTCCTATAGTGTAAAAGCTAGTTTTAGACATAGGAATGTTAGCACAAAAACTGAGAGAAAGGAGATAGCTGAAAAATCTCTGCACAGAATGGTTAGTTCTCAGAAGTAAATCATATGTGCCATGTTGTTTCATTTAGGTTTAAAGAGTTAGGTGCTATACCCGCGGTAATCCTATCCTATAGTGTAAATGCTAGGTTCTGATATAGGAATGTTAGCACAAAAACTGAGGGAAAGGAGATAGCTGCAAAACCTCTGCACACAATGCTTAGTTCTCAGAAGTAAACCATATGTCCCATGTTGTTTCATTTAGGTTTAAAGAGTTAGGTGCTATACCCTCGGTTATGCTTTCCTGTATAAGAAATGCTAGTTCTGGAGATACGAATGTTAGCACAAAAACTGAAGGAAAGGAGATAGCTGCAAAATCTCTGCACACAATGCTTAGTTCTCAGAAGTAAATCATAGGTGCCATGTTGTTTCATTTAGGTTTAAAGAGTTAGGTGCTATACCCGCGGTAATGCTTTCCTATAGTGTAAATGCTAGTTTTAGACATAGGAATGTTATCACAAAAACTGAAGGAAAGGTGATAGCTGAAAAATCTCTGCACACAATGCTTAGTTTTCAAAAGGAAATCATATGTGCCATGTTGTTTCATTTAGGTTTAAAGAGTGAGGTGCTATACCCTCGGTTATGCTTTCCTATATAGGAAATGCTAGTTTTAGAGATACGAATGTTAGCACAAAAACTGAAGGAAAGGAGATAGCTGAAAAATCTCTGCACAGAATGGTTAGTTCTCAGAAGTAAATCATATGTGCCATGTTGTTTCATTTAGGTTTAAAGAGTTAGGTGCTATACCCGCGGTAATCCTATCCTATAGTGTAAATGCTAGGTTCTGATATAGGAATGTTAGCACAAAACCTGAAGGAAAGGAGATAGCTGCAAAACCTCTGCACACAATGCTTAGTTCTCGGAAGTAAATCATATGTGCCATGTTGTTTCATTTAGGTTTAAAGACTTAGGTGCTATACCCTCTGTTATGCTTTCCTATATAGGAAATGCTAGTATGAGAGATACGAATGTTAGCACAAAAACTGAAGGAAAGGAGATAGCTGCAAAATCTCTGCACACAATCCTTAGTTCTCAGAAGTAAATCATAGGTGCCATGTTGTTTCATTTAGGTTTAAAGAGTTAGGTGCTATACCCTCGGTTATGCTTTCCTGTATAAGAAATGCTAGTTCTGGAGATACAAATGATAGCACAAAAACTGAAGGAAAGGAGATAGCTGCAAAACCTCTGCACACAATGCTTAGTTCTCAGAAGTAAATCATATGTCCCATGTTGTTTCATTTAGGTTTAAAGAGTTAGGTGCTATACCCTCGGTTATGCTTTCCTGTATAAGAAATGCTAGTTCTGGAGATACGAATGTTAGCACAAAAACTGAAGGAAATGAGATAGCTGCAAAATCTCTGCACACAATGCTTAGTTCTCAGAAGTAAATCATAGGTGCCATGTTGTTTCATTTAGGTTTAAAGAGTTAGTGCTATACCCGCGGTAATGCTTTCCTATAGTGTAAATGCTAGTTTTAGACATAGGAATGTTAGCACAAAAACTGAAGGAAAGGAGATAGCTGAAAAATCTCTGCACACAGTGCTTAGTTTTCAGAAGGAAATCATATGTGCCATGTTGTTTCATTTAGGTTTAAAGCGTGAGGTGCTATACCCTCGGTTATGCTTTCCTATATAGGAAATGCTAGTATGAGAGATACGAATGTTAGCACAAAAACTGAAGGAAAGGAGATAGCTGCAAAATCTCTGCACAAAATGGTTAGTTCTAAGAAGTAAATCATATGTGCCATGTTGTTTCATTCAGGTTTAAAGAGTTAGGTGCTATACCCTCGGTTATGCTTTCCTGTATAGGAAATGCAATTCTGGAGATATGAATGTTGTCACTAAAACTGAAGGGAAGGAGATAGCTGCAAAATCTCTGCACACATTGCTTAGTTCTCAGAAGTAAATCACATGTGCCATGTTGTTTCATTTAGGTTTAAATAGTTAGGTGCTATACCCGAGGTAATGCTTTCCTATAGTGTAAAAGTTAGCTTTAGACAAAGGAATGTTAACACAAAAACTGAGAGAAAGGAGATAGCTGAAAAATCTCTGCACACAATGGTTAGTTCTCAGAAGTAAATCATATGTGCCATGTTGTTTCATTTAGGTTTAAAGAGTTAGGTGCTATACCCGCGGTAATGCTTTCCTATAGTGTAAAAGCTAGTTTTAGACATAGGAATGTTAGCACAAAAACTGAAGAAAAGGAGATAGCTGAAAAATCTCTGGCCACAATGGTTAGTTCTCAGAAGTAAATCATATGTGCCATGTTGTTTCATTTAGGTTAAAAGAGTTAGGTGCTATACCAGCGGTAATCCTATCCTATAGTGTAAATGCTAGGTTCTGATATAGGAATATTAGCACAAAAACTGAAGGAAAGGAGATAGCTGCAAAATCTCTGCACACAATGCTTAATTCTCAGAAGTAAAGCGTAGGTGCCATGTTGTTTCATTTAGGTTTAAAGGGTTAGGTGCTATATCCGCGGTAATGCTTTCCTATAGTGTAAATGCTAGTTTTAGACATAGGAATGTTAGCACAAAAACTGAAGGAAAGGAGATAGCTGAAAAATCTCTGCACACAATGCTTAGTTTTCAGAAGGAAATCATATGTGCCATGTTGTTTCATTTAGGTTTAAAGAGTTAGGTACTATACCCTCGGTTATGCTTTCCTGTATAGGAAATGCTAGTTCTGGAGATATGAATGTTAGCACTAAAACTGAAGGAAAGGGGATAGCTGCAAAATCTCTGCACACATTGCTTAGTTCTCAGAAGTAAATCATATGTGCCATGTTGTTTCATTTAGGTTTAAAGAGTTAGGTGCTATATCCCACATAATGCTTTCCTATAGTGTAAAAGCTAGTTTTAGACATAGGAATGTTAGCACAAAATCTGAAGGAAAGGAGATAGCTGCAAAATCTCTGCACACAACGCTTAGTTCTCAGAGGTAAATCATATGTGCCATGTTGATTCATTTAGGTTTAAAGAGTTAGGTGCTAAACCTTCGGTTATGCTTTCCTGTATAGGAAAGGTTAGTTCTGGAGATACGAATATTAGCACAAAAACTGAAGGAAAGGAGATAGCTGCAAAATCTCTGCACACAATGCTTACTTCTCAGAAGGAAATCATATGTGCCATGTTTTTTCATAAGGTTTAAAGTGTTAGGTGCTATACCCGCGGTAATGCTTTCCTATAGTGTAAATGCTAGTTTTAGACATAGGAATGTTAGTACAAAAACTGAAGGAAAGGAGATAGCTGAAAAATCTCTGCACACAATGTTTAGTTCTCAGAAGTAAATCATATGTGCAATGTTGATTCATTTAGGTTTAAAGAGTTAGGTGATATACCCTCGGTTATGCTTTCCTATATAGGAAATGCTAGTTTTAGAGATACGAATGTTAGCACAAAAACTGTAGTAAAGGAGATAGCTGCAAAACCTCTGCACACAATGCGTTGTTCTCAGTAGTAAATCATATGTGCCATGTTGTTTCATTAAGGTTTAAAGAGTTAGGTGCTATACCCTCGGTTATGCTTTCCTATATAGAAAATGCTAGGTTTAGAGATACGAATGTTAGCACAAAATCTGAAGGAAAGGAGATAGCTGCAAAATCTATGCATACAATGCTTAGTTCTCAGAAGTAAATCATATGTGCCATGTTGTTTCATTTAGGTTTAAAGAGTTAGGTGCTATACCCTCGGTTATGTGTTCCTGTATAGGAAATGCTAGTTCTGGAGATACGAATGTTAGCACTAAAACTGAAGGAAAGGAGATAGCTGCAAAACTTCTGCACACAATGGTTACTTCTCAGAAGTAAATCATATGTGCCATGTTGTTTCATTTAGGTTTAAAGAGTTAGGTGCTATACCCGCGGTAATTCTATCCTATAGTGTAAAGGCTAGTTTCAGAGATACGAATGTTAGCACAAAACTGAAGGAAAGGAGATAGCTGCAAAACCTCTGCACACAGTGCTTAGTTCTCAGAAGTAAATCATATGTCCCATGTTGTTTCATTTAGGTTTAAAGAGTTAGGTGCTATACCCTCGGTTATGCTTTCCTGTATAAGAAATGCTAGTTCTGGAGATACGAATGTTAGCACAAAAACTGAAGGAAAGGAGATAGCTGCAAAATCTCTGCACACAATCCTTAGTTCTCAGAAGTAAATCATATGTGCGATGTTGTTTCATTTAGGTTTAAAGAGTTAGGTGCTGTACCCGAGGTAATGCTTTCCTATAGTGTAAAAGCTAGTTTTAGACATAGGAATGTTAGCACAAAAACTGAGAGAAAGGAGATAGCTGAAAAATCTCTGCACAGAATGGTTAGTTCTCAGAAGTAAATCATATGTGCCATGTTGTTTCATTTAGGTTTAAAGAGTTAGGTGCTATACCCGCGGTAATCCTATCCTATAGTGTAAATGCTAGGTTCTGATATAGGAATGTTAGCACAAAAACTGAGGGAAAGGAGATAGCTGCAAAACCTCTGCACACAATGCTTAGTTCTCAGAAGTAAACCATATGTCCCATGTTGTTTCATTTAGGTTTAAAGAGTTAGGTGCTATACCCTCGGTTATGCTTTCCTGTATAAGAAATGCTAGTTCTGGAGATACGAATGTTAGCACAAAAACTGAAGGAAAGGAGATAGCTGCAAAATCTCTGCACACAATGCTTAGTTCTCAGAAGTAAATCATAGGTGCCATGTTGTTTCATTTAGGTTTAAAGAGTTAGGTGCTATACCCGCGGTAATGCTTTCCTATAGTGTAAATGCTAGTTTTAGACATAGGAATGTTATCACAAAAACTGAAGGAAAGGTGATAGCTGAAAAATCTCTGCACACAATGCTTAGTTTTCAAAAGGAAATCATATGTGCCATGTTGTTTCATTTAGGTTTAAAGAGTGAGGTGCTATACCCTCGGTTATGCTTTCCTATATAGGAAATGCTAGTTTTAGAGGATACGAATGTTAGCACAAAAACTGAAGGAAAGGAGATAGCTGAAAAATCTCTGCACAGAATGGTTAGTTCTCAGAAGTAAATCATATGTGCCATGTTGTTTCATTTAGGTTTAAAGAGTTAGGTGCTATACCCGCGGTAATCCTATCCTATAGTGTAAATGCTAGGTTCTGATATAGGAATGTTAGCACAAAACCTGAAGGAAAGGAGATAGCTGCAAAACCTCTGCACACAATGCTTAGTTCTCGGAAGTAAATCATATGTGCCATGTTGTTTCATTTAGGTTTAAAGACTTAGGTGCTATACCCTCTGTTATGCTTTCCTATATAGGAAATGCTAGTATGAGAGATACGAATGTTAGCACAAAAACTGAAGGAAAGGAGATAGCTGCAAAATCTCTGCACACAATCCTTAGTTCTCAGAAGTAAATCATAGGTGCCATGTTGTTTCATTTAGGTTTAAAGAGTTAGGTGCTATACCCTCGGTTATGCTTTCCTGTATAAGAAATGCTAGTTCTGGAGATACAAATGATAGCACAAAAACTGAAGGAAAGGAGATAGCTGCAAAACCTCTGCACACAATGCTTAGTTCTCAGAAGTAAATCATATGTCCCATGTTGTTTCATTTAGGTTTAAAGAGTTAGGTGCTATACCCTCGGTTATGCTTTCCTGTATAAGAAATGCTAGTTCTGGAGATACGAATGTTAGCACAAAAACTGAAGGAAATGAGATAGCTGCAAAATCTCTGCACACAATGCTTAGTTCTCAGAAGTAAATCATAGGGTGCCATGTTGTTTCATTTAGGTTTAAAGAGTTAGTGCTATACCCGCGGTAATGCTTTCCTATAGTGTAAATGCTAGTTTTAGACATAGGAATGTTAGCACAAAAACTGAAGGAAAGGAGATAGCTGAAAAATCTCTGCACACAGTGCTTAGTTTTCAGAAGGAAATCATATGTGCCATGTTGTTTCATTTAGGTTTAAAGCGTGAGGTGCTATACCCTCGGTTATGCTTTCCTATATAGGAAATGCTAGTATGAGAGATACGAATGTTAGCACAAAAACTGAAGGAAAGGAGATAGCTGCAAAATCTCTGCACAAAATGGTTAGTTCTAAGAAGTAAATCATATGGTCCATGTTGTTTCATTCAGGTTTAAAGAGTTAGGTGCTATACCCTCGGTTATGCTTTCCTGTATAGGGAAATGCAATTCTGGAGATATGAATGTTGTCACTAAAACTGAAGGGAAGGAGATAGCTGCAAAATCTCTGCACACATTGCTTAGTTCTCAGAAGTAAATCACATGTGCCATGTTGTTTCATTTAGGTTTAAATAGTTAGGTGCTATACCCGAGGTAATGCTTTCCTATAGTGTAAAAGTTAGCTTTAGACAAAGGAATGTTAACACAAAAACTGAGAGAAAGGAGATAGCTGAAAAATCTCTGCACACAATGGTTAGTTCTCAGAAGTAAATCATATGTGCCATGTTGTTTCATTTAGGTTTAAAGAGTTAGGTGCTATACCCGCGGTAATGCTTTCCTATAGTGTAAAAGCTAGTTTTAGACATAGGAATGTTAGCACAAAAACTGAAGAAAAGGAGATAGCTGAAAAATCTCTGGCCACAATGGTTAGTTCTCAGAAGTAAATCATATGTGCCATGTTGTTTCATTTAGGTTAAAAGAGTTAGGTGCTATACCAGCGGTAATCCTATCCTATAGGTGTAAATGCTAGGTTCTGATATAGGAATATTAGCACAAAAACTGAAGGAAAGGAGATAGCTGCAAAATCTCTGCACACAATGCTTAATTCTCAGAAGTAAAGCGTAGGTGCCATGTTGTTTCATTTAGGTTTAAAGGGTTAGGTGCTATATCCGCGGTAATGCTTTCCTATAGTGTAAATGCTAGTTTTAGACATAGGAATGTTAGCACAAAAACTGAAGGAAAGGAGATAGCTGAAAAATCTCTGCACACAATGCTTAGTTTTCAGAAGGAAATCATATGTGCCATGTTGTTTCATTTAGGTTTAAAGAGTTAGGTACTATACCCTCGGTTATGCTTTCCTGTATAGGAAATGCTAGTTCTGGAGATATGAATGTTAGCACTAAAACTGAAGGAAAGGGGATAGCTGCAAAATCTCTGCACACATTGCTTAGTTCTCAGAAGTAAATCATATGTGCCATGTTGTTTCATTTAGGTTTAAAGAGTTAGGTGCTATATCCCACATAATGCTTTCCTATAGTGTAAAAGCTAGTTTTAGACATAGGAATGTTAGCACAAAAACTGAAGGAAAGGAGATAGCTGCAAAATCTCTGCACACAACGCTTAGTTCTCAGAGGTAAATCATATGTGCCATGTTGATTCATTTAGGTTTAAAGAGTTAGGTGCTAAACCTTCGGTTATGCTTTCCTGTATAGGAAAGGTTAGTTCTGGAGATACGAATATTAGCACAAAAACTGAAGGAAAGGAGATAGCTGCAAAATCTCTGCACACAATGCTTACTTCTCAGAAGGAAATCATATGTGCCATGTTTTTTCATAAGGTTTAAAGTGTTAGGTGCTATACCCGCGGTAATGCTTTCCTATAGTGTAAATGCTAGTTTTAGACATAGGAATGTTAGTACAAAAACTGAAGGAAAGGAGATAGCTGAAAAATCTCTGCACACAATGTTTAGTTCTCAGAAGTAAATCATATGTGCAATGTTGATTCATTTAGGTTTAAAGAGTTAGGTGATATACCCTCGGTTATGCTTTCCTATATAGGAAATGCTAGTTTTAGAGATACGAATGTTAGCACAAAAACTGTAGTAAAGGAGATAGCTGCAAAACCTCTGCACACAATGCGTTGTTCTCAGTAGTAAATCATATGTGCCATGTTGTTTCATTAAGGTTTAAAGAGTTAGGTGCTATACCCTCGGTTATGCTTTCCTATATAGAAAATGCTAGGTTTAGAGATATGAATGTTAGCACAAAATCTGAAGGAAAGGAGATAGCTGCAAAATCTATGCATACAATGCTTAGTTCTCAGAAGTAAATCATATGTGCCATGTTGTTTCATTTAGGTTTAAAGAGTTAGGTGCTATACCCTCGGTTATGTGTTCCTGTATAGGAAATGCTAGTTCTGGAGATACGAATGTTAGCACTAAAACTGAAGGAAAGGAGATAGCTGCAAAACTTCTGCACACAATGGTTACTTCTCAGAAGTAAATCATATGTGCCATGTTGTTTCATTTAGGTTTAAAGAGTTAGGTGCTATACCCGCGGTAATTCTATCCTATAGTGTAAAGGCTAGTTTCAGAGATACGAATGTTAGCACAAAACTGAAGGAAAGGAGATAGCTGCAAACCCTCTGCACACAGTGCTTAGTTCTCAGAAGTAAATCATATGTCCCTTGTTGTTTCATTTTGGTTTAAAGACTTATGTGCTTTACCCGCGGTTATGCTTTCCTATATAGGAAATGCTAGTTTTAGAGACACGAATGTTAGCACCAAAACTGAAGGAAAGGAGATAGCTGCAAAATCTCTGCATACAATGCTTAGTTCTCAGAAGTAAATCATATGTGCCATGCTTTTTCATTTAGGTTTAAAGAGTTAGGTGTTATACCCGTGGTAAGGCTTTCCTATAGTGTAAATGCTAGTTTTAGACATAGGAATGTTAGCACAAAAACTGAAGGAAAGGAGATAGCTGCAAAATCTCTGCACACAATGCTTAGTTCTCAGAAGTAAATCATATGTGCCATCTTGTTTCATTTAGGTTTAAAGAGTTAGATGCTATACCCTCGGTTATGCTTTCCTGTATAGGAAAAGCTAGTTCTGGAGATATGAATGTTAGCACTAAAACTGAAGGAAAGGGTATAGCTGCAAAATCTCTGCACACAATGCTTAGTTCTCAGAAGTAAATCATATGTGCCATGTTGTTTCATTTAGGTTTAAAGACTTAGGTGCTATACCCTCGGTTATGCTTTCCTATATAGGAAAAGCTAGTATGAGAGATACGAATGTTAGCACAAAAACCGAAGGAAAGGAGATAGCTGCAAAATCTCTGCACACAACGCTTAGTTCTCAGAGGTAAATCATATGTGCCATGTTGATTCATTTTGGTTTAAAGAGTTAGGTGCTAAACCTTCGGTTATGCTTTCCTGTATAGGAAAGGTTAGTTCTGGAGATACGAATATTAGCACAAAAACTGAAGGAAAGGAGATAGCTGCAAAATCTCTGCACACAATGCTTACTTCTCAGAAGGAAATCATATGTGCCATGTTTTTTCATAAGGTTTAAAGTGTTAGGTGCTATACCCGCGGTAATGCTTTCCTATAGTGTAAATGCTAGTTTTAGACATAGGAATGTTAGTACAAAAACTGAAGGAAAGGAGATAGCTGAAAAATCTCTGCACACAATGTTTAGTTCTCAGAAGTAAATCATATGTGCAATGTTGATTCATTTAGGTTTAAAGAGTTAGGTGATATACCCTCGGTTATGCTTTCCTATATAGGAAATGCTAGTTTTAGAGATACGAATGTTAGCACAAAAACTGTAGTAAAGGAGATAGCTGCAAAACCTCTGCACACAATGCGTTGTTCTCAGTAGTAAATCATATGTGCCATGTTGTTTCATTAAGGTTTAAAGAGTTAGGTGCTATACCCTCGGTTATGCTTTCCTATATAGAAAATGCTAGGTTTAGAGATACGAATGTTAGCACAAAATCTGAAGGAAAGGAGATAGCTGCAAAATCTATGCATACAATGCTTAGTTCTCAGAAGTAAATCATATGTGCCATGTTGTTTCATTTAGGTTTAAAGAGTTAGGTGCTATACCCTCGGTTATGTGTTCCTGTATAGGAAATGCTAGTTCTGGAGATACGAATGTTAGCACTAAAACTGAAGGAAAGGAGATAGCTGCAAAACTTCTGCACACAATGGTTACTTCTCAGAAGTAAATCATATGTGCCATGTTGTTTCATTTAGGTTTAAAGAGTTAGGTGCTATACCCGCGGTAATTCTATCCTATAGTGTAAAGGCTAGTTTCAGAGATACGAATGTTAGCACAAAACTGAAGGAAAGGAGATAGCTGCAAACCCTCTGCACACAGTGCTTAGTTCTCAGAAGTAAATCATATGTCCCTTGTTGTTTCATTTTGGTTTAAAGACTTATGTGCTTTACCCGCGGTTATGCTTTCCTATATAGGAAATGCTAGTTTTAGAGACACGAATGTTAGCACCAAAACTGAAGGAAAGGAGATAGCTGCAAAATCTCTGCATACAATGCTTAGTTCTCAGAAGTAAATCATATGTGCCATGCTTTTTCATTTAGGTTTAAAGAGTTAGGTGTTATACCCGTGGTAAGGCTTTCCTATAGTGTAAATGCTAGTTTTAGACATAGGAATGTTAGCACAAAAACTGAAGGAAAGGAGATAGCTGCAAAATCTCTGCACACAATGCTTAGTTCTCAGAAGTAAATCATATGTGCCATCTTGTTTCATTTAGGTTTAAAGAGTTAGATGCTATACCCTCGGTTATGCTTTCCTGTATAGGAAAAGCTAGTTCTGGAGATATGAATGTTAGCACTAAAACTGAAGGAAAGGGTATAGCTGCAAAATCTCTGCACACAATGCTTAGTTCTCAGAAGTAAATCATATGTGCCATGTTGTTTCATTTAGGTTTAAATACTTAGGTGCTATACCCTCGGTTATGCTTTCCTATATAGGAAAAGCTAGTATGAGAGATACGAATGTTAGCACAAAAACCGAAGGAAAGGAGATAGCTGCAAAATCTCTGCACACAACGCTTAGTTCTCAGAGGTAAATCATATGTGCCATGTTGATTCATTTTGGTTTAAAGAGTTAGGTGCTAAACCTTCGGTTATGCTTTCCTGTATAGGAAAGGTTAGTTCTGGAGATACGAATATTAGCACAAAAACTGAAGGAAAGGAGATAGCTGCAAAATCTCTGCACACAATGCTTACTTCTCAGAAGGAAATCATATGTGCCATGTTTTTTCATAAGGTTTAAAGTGTTAGGTGCTATACCCGCGGTAATGCTTTCCTATAGTGTAAATGCTAGTTTTAGACATAGGAATGTTAGTACAAAAACTGAAGGAAAGGAGATAGCTGAAAAATCTCTGCACACAATGTTTAGTTCTCAGAAGTAAATCATATGTGCAATGTTGATTCATTTAGGTTTAAAGAGTTAGGTGATATACCCTCGGTTATGCTTTCCTATATAGGAAATGCTAGTTTTAGAGATACGAATGTTAGCACAAAAACTGTAGTAAAGGAGATAGCTGCAAAACCTCTGCACACAATGCGTTGTTCTCAGTAGTAAATCATATGTGCCATGTTGTTTCATTAAGGTTTAAAGAGTTAGGTGCTATACCCTCGGTTATGCTTTCCTATATAGAAAATGCTAGGTTTAGAGATACGAATGTTAGCACAAAATCTGAAGGAAAGGAGATAGCTGCAAAATCTATGCATACAATGCTTAGTTCTCAGAAGTAAATCATATGTGCCATGTTGTTTCATTTAGGTTTAAAGAGTTAGGTGCTATACCCTCGGTTATGTGTTCCTGTATAGGAAATGCTAGTTCTGGAGATACGAATGTTAGCACTAAAACTGAAGGAAAGGAGATAGCTGCAAAACTTCTGCACACAATGGTTACTTCTCAGAAGTAAATCATATGTGCCATGTTGTTTCATTTAGGTTTAAAGAGTTAGGTGCTATACCCGCGGTAATTCTATCCTATAGTGTAAAGGCTAGTTTCAGAGATACGAATGTTAGCACAAAACTGAAGGAAAGGAGATAGCTGCAAAACCTCTGCACACAGTGCTTAGTTCTCAGAAGTAAATCATATGTCCCTTGTTGTTTCATTTTGGTTTAAAGACTTATGTGCTTTACCCGCGGTTATGCTTTCCTATATAGGAAATGCTAGTTTTAGAGACACGAATGTTAGCACCAAAACTGAAGGAAAGGAGATAGCTGCAAAATCTCTGCATACAATGCTTAGTTCTCAGAAGTAAATCATATGTGCCATGCTTTTTCATTTAGGTTTAAAGAGTTAGGTGTTATACCCGTGGTAAGGCTTTCCTATAGTGTAAATGCTAGTTTTAGACATAGGAATGTTAGCACAAAAACTGAAGGAAAGGAGATAGCTGCAAAATCTCTGCACACAATGCTTAGTTCTCAGAAGTAAATCATATGTGCCATCTTGTTTCATTTAGGTTTAAAGAGTTAGATGCTATACCCTCGGTTATGCTTTCCTGTATAGGAAAAGCTAGTTCTGGAGATATGAATGTTAGCACTAAAACTGAAGGAAAGGGTATAGCTGCAAAATCTCTGCACACAATGCTTAGTTCTCAGAAGTAAATCATATGTGCCATGTTGTTTCATTTAGGTTTAAATACTTAGGTGCTATACCCTCGGTTATGCTTTCCTATATAGGAAAAGCTAGTATGAGAGATACGAATGTTAGCACAAAAACCGAAGGAAAGGAGATAGCTGCAAAATCTCTGCACACAACGCTTAGTTCTCAGAGGTAAATCATATGTGCCATGTTGATTCATTTATGTTTAAAGACTTAGGTGCTATACCCTCGGTTATGCTTTCCTATATAGGAAAAGCTAGTATGAGAGATACGAATGTTAGCACAAAAACTGAAGGAAAGGAGATAGCTGCAAAATCTCTGCACACAATGTTTAGTTCTAAGAAGTAAATCATAGGTGCCATGTTGTTTCATTTAGGTTTAAAGAGTTAGGTGCTATACCCGCGGTAATGCTTTCCTATAGTGTAAATGCTAGTTTTAGACATAGGAATGTTAGCACAAAAACTGATAGAAAGGAGATAGCTGCAAAATCTCTGCACACAATGCTTAGTTCTCAGAAGTAAATCATATGTGCCATGTTGTTTCATTTAGGTTTAAAGACTTAGGTGCTATACCCTCGGTTATGCTTTCCTATATAGGAAAAGCTAGTATGAGAGATACGAATGTTAGCACAAAAACCGAAGGAAAGGAGATAGCTGCAAAATCTCTGCACACAATGGTTAGTTCTAAGAAGTAAATCATATGTGCCATGTTGTTTCATTTATGTTTAAAGACTTAGGTGCTATACCCTCGGTTATGCTTTCCTATATAGGAAAAGCTAGTATGAGAGATACGAATGTTAGCACAAAAACTGAAGGAAAGGAGATAGCTGCAAAATCTCTGCACACAATGGTTAGTTCTAAGAAGTAAATCATATGTGCCATGTTGTTTCATTTAGGTTTAAAGAGTTAGGTGCTATACCCTCGGTTATGCTTTCCTGTATAGGAAATGCAATTCTGGAGATATGAATGTTAGCACTAAAAGTGAAGGAAAGGAGATAGCTGCAAAATCTCTGCACACATTGCTTAGTTCTCAGAAGTAAATCATATGTGCCATGTTGTTTCATTTAGGTTTAAAGAGTTAGGTGCTATACCCGAGGTAATGCTTTCCTATAGTGTAAAAGCTAGTTTTAGACATAGGAATGTTAGCACAAAAACTGAAGGAAAGGAGATAGCTGAAAAATCTCTGCACAGAATGGTTAGTTCTCAGAAGTAAATCATATGTGCCATGTTGTTTCATTTAGGTTTAAAGAGTTAGGTGCTATACCCGTGGTAATGCTTTCCTATAGTGTAAATGCTAGTTTTAGACATAGGCATGTAGGCACAAAAACTGAAGGAAAGGAGATAGCTACAAAATCTCTGCACAAAATGCTCAGTACTCAGTAGTAAATCATATGTGCCATGTTGTTTCATTTAGGTTTAAAGAGTTAGGAGCTATACCCGTGGTAATCCTATCCTATAGTGTAAATGCTAGGTTCTGATATAGGAATGTTAGCACAAAAACTGAAGGAAAGGAGATAGCTGCAAAACCTCGGCACACAATGCTTAGTTCTCAGAAGTAAATCATATGTGCCATGTTGTTTCATTTAGGTTTAAAGAGTTTGGTGCTATACACTCGGTTATGCTTTCCTGTATAAGAAATGCTAGTTCTGGAGATACGAATGTTAGCACAAAAACTGAAGGAAAGGAGATAGCTGCAAAATCGCTGCACACAATGCTTAGTTCTCAGAAGTAAATCATAGTTGCCATGTTGTTTCATTTAGGTTTAAAGAGTTAGGTGCTATACCCGCGGTAATGCTTCCCTATAGTGTAAATGCTAGTTTTAGACAAAGGAATGTTAGCACAAAAACTGAAGGAAAGGAGATAGCTGAAAAATCTCTGCACACAATGCTTAGTTTTCAGAAGGAAATCATATGTGCCATGTTGTTTCATTTAGGTTTAAAGACTGAGGTGCTATACCCTCGGTTATGCTTTCCTATATAGGAAATGCTAGTTTTAGAGATACGAATGTTAGCACAAAAACTGAAGGAAAGGAGATAGCTGCAAAACCTCTGCACACAATGCTTACTTCTCGGAAGTAAATCATATGTGCCATGTTGTTTCATTTAGGTTTAAAGACTTAGGTGCTATACCCTCGGTTATGCTTTCCTATATAGGAAAGGCTAGTATGAGAGATACGAATGTTAGCACAAAAACTGAAGGAAAGGAGATAGCTGCAAAATCTCTGCACACAGTGCTTAGTTCTAAGAAGTGAATCATATGTGCCATGTTGTTTCATTTAGGTTTAAAGAGTTAGGTGCTATACCCTCGGTTATGCTTTCCTGTATAGGAAATGCTAGTTCTGGAGATATGAATGTTAGCACTAAAACTGAAGGAAAGGGGATAGCTGCAAAATCTCTGCACACATTGCTTAGTTCTCAGAAGTAAATCATATGTGCCATGTTGTTTCATTTAGGTTTAAAGAGTTAGGTGCTATACCCGAGGTAATGCTTTCCTATAGTGTAAAAGCTAATTTTAGACATAGGAATGTTAGCACAAAAACTGAAGGAAAGGAGATAGCTGAAAAATCTCTGCACAGAATGGTTAGTTCTCAGAAGTAAATCATATGTGCCATGTTGTTTCATTTAGGTTTAAAGAGTTAGGTGCTATACCCGCGGTAATCCTATCCTATAGTGTAAATGCTAGGTTCTGATATAGGAATGTTAGCACAAAAACTGAAGGAAAGGAGATAGCTGCAAAACCTCTGCACACAATGCTTAGTTCTCAGAAGTAAATCATACGTGCCATGTTATTTCATGTAGGTTTAAAGAGTTAGGTGGTATACCCTCGGTTATGCTTTCCTGTATAGGAAATGCTAGTTCTGGAGATATGAATGTTAGCAGTAATACTGAAGGAAAGGAGATAGCTGCAAAATCTCTGCACACATTGCTTAGTTCTCAGAAGTAAATCATATGTGCCATGTTGTTTCATTTAGGTTTAAAGAGTTAGGTGGTATACCCGAGGTAATGCTTTCCTATAGTGTAAAAGCTAGTTTTAGACATAGGAATGTTAGCACAAAAACTGAAGGAAAGGAGATAGCTGAAAAATCTCTGCACAGAATGGTTAGTTCTCAGAAGTAAATCATATGTGCCATGTTGTTTCATTTAGGTTTAAAGAGTTAGGTGCTATACCCGCGGTAATCCTATCCTATAGTGTAAATGCTAGGTTTTGATATAGGAATGTTAGCACAAAAACTGAAGGAAAGGAGATAGCTGCAAAACCTCTGCACACAATGCTTAGTTCTCAGAAGTAAATCATATGTGCCATGTTGTTTCATTTAGGTTTAAAGACTTAGGTGCTATACCCTCTGTTATGCTTTCCTATATAGGAAATGCTAGTATGAGAGATACGAATGTTAGCACAAAAACTGAAGGAAAGGAGATAGCTGCAAAATCTCTGCACACAATGCTTAGTTCTAAGAAGTGAATCATATGTGCCATGTTGTTTCATTTAGGTTTAAAGAGTTAGGTGCTATACCCTCGGTTATGCTTTCCTGTATAGGAAATGCTAGTTCTGGAGATATGAATGTTAGCACTAAAACTGAAGGAAAGGGGATAGCTGCAAAATCTCTGCACACATTGTTTGGTTTTCAGAAGTAAATCATATGTGCCATATTGTTTCATTTAGGTTTAAAGAGTTAGGTGCTATACCCCAGGTAATGCTTTCCTATAGTGTAAAAGCTAGTTTTAGACATAGGAATGTTAGCACAAAAACTGAAGGAAAGGAGATAGCTGCAAAATCTCTGCACAGAATGCTTAGTTCTCAGAAGTAAATCATAGGTGCCATGCTGTTTCATTTAGGTTTAAAGAGTTAGGTGCTATACCTGTGGTAATGCTTTCCTATAATGTAAATGCTAGTTTTAGACATAGGGATGTTAGCACAAAAACTGAAGGAAAGGAGATAGCTGCAAAATCTCTGCACACAATGCTTAGTTCTCAGAAGTAAATCACATGTGCCATGTTGTTTCATTTAGGTTTAAAGAGTTAGGTGCTATACCCGCGGTAATGTTATCCTATAGTGTAAATGCTAGGTTCAGATATAGGAATGTTAGCACAAAACCTGAAGGAAAGGAGATAGCTGCAAAAACTGTGCACACAATGCTTTGTTCTCAGAACTAAATCATATGTGCCATGTTGTTTCATTTAGGTTTAAAGAGTTAGGTGCTATACCCTCGGTTATGCTTTCCTGTATAAGAAATGCTAGTTCTGGAGATACAAATGTTAGCACAAAAACTGAAGGAAAGCAGATAGCTGCAAAATCCCTGCACACAATGCTTAGTTCTCAGAAGTAAATTATATGTGCCATGTTGTTTCATTTAGGTTTAAAGAGTTAGGTGCTATACCCGCGGTAAAACTTTCCTATAGTGTAAAAGCTAGTTTTAGACTTAGGTATGTTAGCACAAGAACTGAAGTAAAGGAGATAGCTGCAAAATCTCTGCACACAATGCTTAGTTCTCAGAAGTAAATCATATGTGTCATGTGGTTTCATTTAGGTTTAAACACTTAGGTGCTATTCCCTCGGTTATGCTTTCCTATATAGGGAATGCTAGTTTAAGCGATACGAATGTTAGCACAAAAACTGAAGGAAAGGAGATAGCTGCAAAATCTCTGCACACAATGCGTACTTCTCAGAAGTAAATCATATGTGCCATGTTGTTTCATATAGGTTTAAAGAGTTAGGTGCTATACCCTCGGTTATGCTTTCCTGTGTAGGAAATTGTAGTTCTGGAGATACGAACGTTACCACAAAAACTGAAGGAAAGGAGATAGCTGAAAAATCTCTGCACACAATGCTTAGTTTTCAGAAGGAAATCATATGTGCCATGTTGTTTCATTTAGGTTTAAAGAGTTAGGTGCTATACCCTCGGTTATGCTTTCCTGTATAGGAAATGCTAGTTCTGGAGATATGAATGTTAGCACTAAAACTGAAGGAAAGGGGATAGCTGCAAAATCTCTGCACACATTGCTTAGTTCTCAGAAGTAAATCATATGTGTCATGTTGTTTCATTTAGGTTTAAAGAGTTAGGTGCTATATCCCACATAATGCTTTCCTATAGTGTAAAAGCTAGTTTTAGACATAGGAATGTTAGCACAAAAACTGAAGGAAAGGAGATAGCTGCAAAATCTCTGCACACAATGCTTAGTTCTCAGAAGTAAATCATATGTGCCATCTTGTTTCATTTAGGTTTAAAGAGTTAGATGCTATACCCTCGGTTATGCTTTCCTGTATAGGAAAAGCTAGTTCTGGAGATATGAATGTTAGCACTAAAACTGAAGGAAAGGGTATAGCTGCAAAATCTCTGCACACAATGCTTAGTTCTCAGAAGTAAATCATATGTGCCATGTTGTTTCATTTAGGTTTAAAGACTTAGGTGCTATACCCTCGGTTATGCTTTCCTATATAGGAAAAGCTAGTATGAGAGATACGAATGTTAGCACAAAAACCGAAGGAAAGGAGATAGCTGCAAAATCTCTGCACACAACGCTTAGTTCTCAGAGGTAAATCATATGTGCCATGTTGATTCATTTTGGTTTAAAGAGTTAGGTGCTAAACCTTCGGTTATGCTTTCCTGTATAGGAAAGGTTAGTTCTGGAGATACGAATATTAGCACAAAAACTGAAGGAAAGGAGATAGCTGCAAAATCTCTGCACACAATGCTTACTTCTCAGAAGGAAATCATATGTGCCATGTTTTTTCATAAGGTTTAAAGTGTTAGGTGCTATACCCGCGGTAATGCTTTCCTATAGTGTAAATGCTAGTTTTAGACATAGGAATGTTAGTACAAAAACTGAAGGAAAGGAGATAGCTGAAAAATCTCTGCACACAATGTTTAGTTCTCAGAAGTAAATCATATGTGCAATGTTGATTCATTTAGGTTTAAAGAGTTAGGTGATATACCCTCGGTTATGCTTTCCTATATAGGAAATGCTAGTTTTAGAGATACGAATGTTAGCACAAAAACTGTAGTAAAGGAGATAGCTGCAAAACCTCTGCACACAATGCGTTGTTCTCAGTAGTAAATCATATGTGCCATGTTGTTTCATTAAGGTTTAAAGAGTTAGGTGCTATACCCTCGGTTATGCTTTCCTATATAGAAAATGCTAGGTTTAGAGATACGAATGTTAGCACAAAATCTGAAGGAAAGGAGATAGCTGCAAAATCTATGCATACAATGCTTAGTTCTCAGAAGTAAATCATATGTGCCATGTTGTTTCATTTAGGTTTAAAGAGTTAGGTGCTATACCCTCGGTTATGTGTTCCTGTATAGGAAATGCTAGTTCTGGAGATACGAATGTTAGCACTAAAACTGAAGGAAAGGAGATAGCTGCAAAACTTCTGCACACAATGGTTACTTCTCAGAAGTAAATCATATGTGCCATGTTGTTTCATTTAGGTTTAAAGAGTTAGGTGCTATACCCGCGGTAATTCTATCCTATAGTGTAAAGGCTAGTTTCAGAGATACGAATGTTAGCACAAAACTGAAGGAAAGGAGATAGCTGCAAAACCTCTGCACACAGTGCTTAGTTCTCAGAAGTAAATCATATGTCCCTTGTTGTTTCATTTTGGTTTAAAGACTTATGTGCTTTACACGCGGTTATGCTTTCCTATATAGGAAATGCTAGTTTTAGAGACACGAATGTTAGCACCAAAACTGAAGGAAAGGAGATAGCTGCAAAATCTCTGCATACAATGCTTAGTTCTCAGAAGTAAATCATATGTGCCATGCTTTTTCATTTAGGTTTAAAGAGTTAGGTGTTATACCCGTGGTAAGGCTTTCCTATAGTGTAAATGCTAGTTTTAGACATAGGAATGTTAGCACAAAAACTGAAGGAAAGGAGATAGCTGCAAAATCTCTGCACACAATGCTTAGTTCTCAGAAGTAAATCATATGTGCCATCTTGTTTCATTTAGGTTTAAAGAGTTAGATGCTATACCCTCGGTTATGCTTTCCTGTATAGGAAAAGCTAGTTCTGGAGATATGAATGTTAGCACTAAAACTGAAGGAAAGGGTATAGCTGCAAAATCTCTGCACACAATGCTTAGTTCTCAGAAGTA
Source organism: Dasypus novemcinctus (assembly GCF_030445035.2). Classification (NCBI taxonomy): domain Eukaryota; kingdom Metazoa; phylum Chordata; class Mammalia; order Cingulata; family Dasypodidae; genus Dasypus; species Dasypus novemcinctus. Next base: position 43,099 of record NW_026688268.1, on the reverse strand, counting down.
AATCATATGTGCCATGTTGTTTCATTTAGGTTTAAAGACTTAGGTGCTATACCCTCGGTTATGCTTTCCTATATAGGAAAAGCTAGTATGAGAGATACGAATGTTAGCACAAAAACCGAAGGAAAGGAGATAGCTGCAAAATCTCTGCACACAACGCTTAGTTCTCAGAGGTAAATCATATGTGCCATGTTGATTCATTTATGTTTAAAGACTTAGGTGCTATACCCTCGGTTATGCTTTCCTATATAGGAAAAGCTAGTATGAGAGATACGAATGTTAGCACAAAAACTGAAGGAAAGGAGATAGCTGCAAAATCTCTGCACACAATGTTTAGTTCTAAGAAGTAAATCATAGGTGCCATGTTGTTTCATTTAGGTTTAAAGAGTTAGGTGCTATACCCGCGGTAATGCTTTCCTATAGTGTAAATGCTAGTTTTAGACATAGGAATGTTAGCACAAAAACTGATAGAAAGGAGATAGCTGCAAAATCTCTGCACACAATGCTTAGTTCTCAGAAGTAAATCATATGTGCCATGTTGTTTCATTTAGGTTTAAAGACTTAGGTGCTATACCCTCGGTTATGCTTTCCTATATAGGAAAAGCTAGTATGAGAGATACGAATGTTAGCACAAAAACCGAAGGAAAGGAGATAGCTGCAAAATCTCTGCACACAATGGTTAGTTCTAAGAAGTAAATCATATGTGCCATGTTGTTTCATTTATGTTTAAAGACTTAGGTGCTATACCCTCGGTTATGCTTTCCTATATAGGAAAAGCTAGTATGAGAGATACGAATGTTAGCACAAAAACTGAAGGAAAGGAGATAGCTGCAAAATCTCTGCACACAATGGTTAGTTCTAAGAAGTAAATCATATGTGCCATGTTGTTTCATTTAGGTTTAAAGAGTTAGGTGCTATACCCTCGGTTATGCTTTCCTGTATAGGAAATGCAATTCTGGAGATATGAATGTTAGCACTAAAAGTGAAGGAAAGGAGATAGCTGCAAAATCTCTGCACACATTGCTTAGTTCTCAGAAGTAAATCATATGTGCCATGTTGTTTCATTTAGGTTTAAAGAGTTAGGTGCTATACCCGAGGTAATGCTTTCCTATAGTGTAAAAGCTAGTTTTAGACATAGGAATGTTAGCACAAAAACTGAAGGAAAGGAGATAGCTGAAAAATCTCTGCACAGAATGGTTAGTTCTCAGAAGTAAATCATATGTGCCATGTTGTTTCATTTAGGTTTAAAGAGTTAGGTGCTATACCCGTGGTAATGCTTTCCTATAGTGTAAATGCTAGTTTTAGACATAGGCATGTAGGCACAAAAACTGAAGGAAAGGAGATAGCTACAAAATCTCTGCACAAAATGCTCAGTACTCAGTAGTAAATCATATGTGCCATGTTGTTTCATTTAGGTTTAAAGAGTTAGGAGCTATACCCGTGGTAATCCTATCCTATAGTGTAAATGCTAGGTTCTGATATAGGAATGTTAGCACAAAAACTGAAGGAAAGGAGATAGCTGCAAAACCTCGGCACACAATGCTTAGTTCTCAGAAGTAAATCATATGTGCCATGTTGTTTCATTTAGGTTTAAAGAGTTTGGTGCTATACACTCGGTTATGCTTTCCTGTATAAGAAATGCTAGTTCTGGAGATACGAATGTTAGCACAAAAACTGAAGGAAAGGAGATAGCTGCAAAATCTCTGCACACAATGCTTAGTTCTCAGAAGTAAATCATATGTGCCATGTTGTTTCATTTAGGTTTAAAGACTTAGGTGCTATACCCTCGGTTATGCTTTCCTATATAGGAAAAGCTAGTATGAGAGATACGAATGTTAGCACAAAAACCGAAGGAAAGGAGATAGCTGCAAAATCTCTGCACACAACGCTTAGTTCTCAGAGGTAAATCATATGTGCCATGTTGATTCATTTATGTTTAAAGACTTAGGTGCTATACCCTCGGTTATGCTTTCCTATATAGGAAAAGCTAGTATGAGAGATACGAATGTTAGCACAAAAACTGAAGGAAAGGAGATAGCTGCAAAATCTCTGCACACAATGTTTAGTTCTAAGAAGTAAATCATAGGTGCCATGTTGTTTCATTTAGGTTTAAAGAGTTAGGTGCTATACCCGCGGTAATGCTTTCCTATAGTGTAAATGCTAGTTTTAGACATAGGAATGTTAGCACAAAAACTGATAGAAAGGAGATAGCTGCAAAATCTCTGCACACAATGCTTAGTTCTCAGAAGTAAATCATATGTGCCATGTTGTTTCATTTAGGTTTAAAGACTTAGGTGCTATACCCTCGGTTATGCTTTCCTATATAGGAAAAGCTAGTATGAGAGATACGAATGTTAGCACAAAAACCGAAGGAAAGGAGATAGCTGCAAAATCTCTGCACACAATGGTTAGTTCTAAGAAGTAAATCATATGTGCCATGTTGTTTCATTTATGTTTAAAGACTTAGGTGCTATACCCTCGGTTATGCTTTCCTATATAGGAAAAGCTAGTATGAGAGATACGAATGTTAGCACAAAAACTGAAGGAAAGGAGATAGCTGCAAAATCTCTGCACACAATGGTTAGTTCTAAGAAGTAAATCATATGTGCCATGTTGTTTCATTTAGGTTTAAAGAGTTAGGTGCTATACCCTCGGTTATGCTTTCCTGTATAGGAAATGCAATTCTGGAGATATGAATGTTAGCACTAAAAGTGAAGGAAAGGAGATAGCTGCAAAATCTCTGCACACATTGCTTAGTTCTCAGAAGTAAATCATATGTGCCATGTTGTTTCATTTAGGTTTAAAGAGTTAGGTGCTATACCCGAGGTAATGCTTTCCTATAGTGTAAAAGCTAGTTTTAGACATAGGAATGTTAGCACAAAAACTGAAGGAAAGGAGATAGCTGAAAAATCTCTGCACAGAATGGTTAGTTCTCAGAAGTAAATCATATGTGCCATGTTGTTTCATTTAGGTTTAAAGAGTTAGGTGCTATACCCGTGGTAATGCTTTCCTATAGTGTAAATGCTAGTTTTAGACATAGGCATGTAGGCACAAAAACTGAAGGAAAGGAGATAGCTACAAAATCTCTGCACAAAATGCTCAGTACTCAGTAGTAAATCATATGTGCCATGTTGTTTCATTTAGGTTTAAAGAGTTAGGAGCTATACCCGTGGTAATCCTATCCTATAGTGTAAATGCTAGGTTCTGATATAGGAATGTTAGCACAAAAACTGAAGGAAAGGAGATAGCTGCAAAACCTCGGCACACAATGCTTAGTTCTCAGAAGTAAATCATATGTGCCATGTTGTTTCATTTAGGTTTAAAGAGTTTGGTGCTATACACTCGGTTATGCTTTCCTGTATAAGAAATGCTAGTTCTGGAGATACGAATGTTAGCACAAAAACTGAAGGAAAGGAGATAGCTGCAAAATCGCTGCACACAATGCTTAGTTCTCAGAAGTAAATCATAGTTGCCATGTTGTTTCATTTAGGTTTAAAGAGTTAGGTGCTATACCCGCGGTAATGCTTCCCTATAGTGTAAATGCTAGTTTTAGACAAAGGAATGTTAGCACAAAAACTGAAGGAAAGGAGATAGCTGAAAAATCTCTGCACACAATGCTTAGTTTTCAGAAGGAAATCATATGTGCCATGTTGTTTCATTTAGGTTTAAAGACTGAGGTGCTATACCCTCGGTTATGCTTTCCTATATAGGAAATGCTAGTTTTAGAGATACGAATGTTAGCACAAAAACTGAAGGAAAGGAGATAGCTGCAAAACCTCTGCACACAATGCTTACTTCTCGGAAGTAAATCATATGTGCCATGTTGTTTCATTTAGGTTTAAAGACTTAGGTGCTATACCCTCGGTTATGCTTTCCTATATAGGAAAGGCTAGTATGAGAGATACGAATGTTAGCACAAAAACTGAAGGAAAGGAGATAGCTGCAAAATCTCTGCACACAATGCTTAGTTCTAAGAAGTGAATCATATGTGCCATGTTGTTTCATTTAGGTTTAAAGAGTTAGGTGCTATACCCTCGGTTATGCTTTCCTGTATAGGAAATGCTAGTTCTGGAGATATGAATGTTAGCACTAAAACTGAAGGAAAGGGGATAGCTGCAAAATCTCTGCACACATTGCTTAGTTCTCAGAAGTAAATCATATGTGCCATGTTGTTTCATTTAGGTTTAAAGAGTTAGGTGCTATACCCGAGGTAATGCTTTCCTATAGTGTAAAAGCTAATTTTAGACATAGGAATGTTAGCACAAAAACTGAAGGAAAGGAGATAGCTGAAAAATCTCTGCACAGAATGGTTAGTTCTCAGAAGTAAATCATATGTGCCATGTTGTTTCATTTAGGTTTAAAGAGTTAGGTGCTATACCCGCGGTAATCCTATCCTATAGTGTAAATGCTAGGTTCTGATATAGGAATGTTAGCACAAAAACTGAAGGAAAGGAGATAGCTGCAAAACCTCTGCACACAATGCTTAGTTCTCAGAAGTAAATCATACGTGCCATGTTATTTCATGTAGGTTTAAAGAGTTAGGTGGTATACCCTCGGTTATGCTTTCCTGTATAGGAAATGCTAGTTCTGGAGATATGAATGTTAGCAGTAATACTGAAGGAAAGGAGATAGCTGCAAAATCTCTGCACACATTGCTTAGTTCTCAGAAGTAAATCATATGTGCCATGTTGTTTCATTTAGGTTTAAAGAGTTAGGTGGTATACCCGAGGTAATGCTTTCCTATAGTGTAAAAGCTAGTTTTAGACATAGGAATGTTAGCACAAAAACTGAAGGAAAGGAGATAGCTGAAAAATCTCTGCACAGAATGGTTAGTTCTCAGAAGTAAATCATATGTGCCATGTTGTTTCATTTAGGTTTAAAGAGTTAGGTGCTATACCCGCGGTAATCCTATCCTATAGTGTAAATGCTAGGTTTTGATATAGGAATGTTAGCACAAAAACTGAAGGAAAGGAGATAGCTGCAAAACCTCTGCACACAATGCTTAGTTCTCAGAAGTAAATCATATGTGCCATGTTGTTTCATTTAGGTTTAAAGACTTAGGTGCTATACCCTCTGTTATGCTTTCCTATATAGGAAATGCTAGTATGAGAGATACGAATGTTAGCACAAAAACTGAAGGAAAGGAGATAGCTGCAAAATCTCTGCACACAATGCTTAGTTCTAAGAAGTGAATCATATGTGCCATGTTGTTTCATTTAGGTTTAAAGAGTTAGGTGCTATACCCTCGGTTATGCTTTCCTGTATAGGAAATGCTAGTTCTGGAGATATGAATGTTAGCACTAAAACTGAAGGAAAGGGGATAGCTGCAAAATCTCTGCACACATTGTTTGGTTTTCAGAAGTAAATCATATGTGCCATATTGTTTCATTTAGGTTTAAAGAGTTAGGTGCTATACCCCAGGTAATGCTTTCCTATAGTGTAAAAGCTAGTTTTAGACATAGGAATGTTAGCACAAAAACTGAAGGAAAGGAGATAGCTGCAAAATCTCTGCACAGAATGCTTAGTTCTCAGAAGTAAATCATAGGTGCCATGCTGTTTCATTTAGGTTTAAAGAGTTAGGTGCTATACCTGTGGTAATGCTTTCCTATAATGTAAATGCTAGTTTTAGACATAGGGATGTTAGCACAAAAACTGAAGGAAAGGAGATAGCTGCAAAATCTCTGCACACAATGCTTAGTTCTCAGAAGTAAATCACATGTGCCATGTTGTTTCATTTAGGTTTAAAGAGTTAGGTGCTATACCCGCGGTAATGTTATCCTATAGTGTAAATGCTAGGTTCAGATATAGGAATGTTAGCACAAAACCTGAAGGAAAGGAGATAGCTGCAAAAACTGTGCACACAATGCTTTGTTCTCAGAACTAAATCATATGTGCCATGTTGTTTCATTTAGGTTTAAAGAGTTAGGTGCTATACCCTCGGTTATGCTTTCCTGTATAAGAAATGCTAGTTCTGGAGATACAAATGTTAGCACAAAAACTGAAGGAAAGCAGATAGCTGCAAAATCCCTGCACACAATGCTTAGTTCTCAGAAGTAAATTATATGTGCCATGTTGTTTCATTTAGGTTTAAAGAGTTAGGTGCTATACCCGCGGTAAAACTTTCCTATAGTGTAAAAGCTAGTTTTAGACTTAGGTATGTTAGCACAAGAACTGAAGTAAAGGAGATAGCTGCAAAATCTCTGCACACAATGCTTAGTTCTCAGAAGTAAATCATATGTGTCATGTGGTTTCATTTAGGTTTAAACACTTAGGTGCTATTCCCTCGGTTATGCTTTCCTATATAGGGAATGCTAGTTTAAGCGATACGAATGTTAGCACAAAAACTGAAGGAAAGGAGATAGCTGCAAAATCTCTGCACACAATGCGTACTTCTCAGAAGTAAATCATATGTGCCATGTTGTTTCATATAGGTTTAAAGAGTTAGGTGCTATACCCTCGGTTATGCTTTCCTGTGTAGGAAATTGTAGTTCTGGAGATACGAACGTTACCACAAAAACTGAAGGAAAGGAGATAGCTGAAAAATCTCTGCACACAATGCTTAGTTTTCAGAAGGAAATCATATGTGCCATGTTGTTTCATTTAGGTTTAAAGAGTTAGGTGCTATACCCTCGGTTATGCTTTCCTGTATAGGAAATGCTAGTTCTGGAGATATGAATGTTAGCACTAAAACTGAAGGAAAGGGGATAGCTGCAAAATCTCTGCACACATTGCTTAGTTCTCAGAAGTAAATCATATGTGTCATGTTGTTTCATTTAGGTTTAAAGAGTTAGGTGCTATATCCCACATAATGCTTTCCTATAGTGTAAAAGCTAGTTTTAGACATAGGAATGTTAGCACAAAAACTGAAGGAAAGGAGATAGCTGCAAAATCTCTGCACACAACGCTTAGTTCTCAGAGGTAAATCATATGTGCCATGTTGTTTCATTTAGGTTTAAAGAGTTAGGTGCTAAACCTTCGGTTATGCTTTCCTGTATAGGAAAGGTTAGTTCTGGAGATACGAATATTAGCACAAAAACTGAAGGAAAGGAGATAGCTGCAAAATCTCTGCACACAATGCTTACTTCTCAGAAGGAAATCATATGTGCCATGTTTTTTCATAAGGTTTAAAGTGTTAGGTGCTATACCCGCGGTAATGCTTTCCTATAGTGTAAATGCTAGTTTTAGACATAGGAATGTTAGTACAAAAACTGAAGGAAAGGAGATAGCTGAAAAACCTCTGCACACAATGTTTAGTTCTCAGAAGTAAATCATATGTGCAATGTTGATTCATTTAGGTTTAAAGAGTTAGGTGATATACCCTCGGTTATGCTTTCCTATATAGGAAATGCTAGTTTTAGAGATACGAATGTTAGCACAAAAACTGATGTAAAGGAGATAGCTGCAAAACCTCTGCACACAATGCGTTGTTCTCAGTAGTAAATCATATGTGCCATGTTGTTTCATTAAGGTTTAAAGAGTTAGGTGCTATACCCTCGGTTATGCTTTCCTATATAGAAAATGCTAGGTTTAGAGATACGAATGTTAGCACAAAATCTGAAGGAAAGGAGATAGCTGCAAAATCTCTGCATACAATGCTTAGTTCTCAGTAGTAAATCATATGTGCCATGTTGTTTCATTTAGGTTTAAAGAGTTAGGTGCTATACCCTCGGTTATGTGTTCCTGTATAGGAAATGCTAGTTCTGGAGATACGAATGTTAGCACTAAAACTGAAGGAAAGGAGATAGCTGCAAAACTTCTGCACACAATGGTTACTTCTCAGAAGTAAATCATATGTGCCATGTTGTTTCATTTAGGTTTAAAGAGTTAGGTGCTATACCCGCGGTAATTCTATCCTATAGTGTAAAGGCTAGTTTCAGAGATACGAATGTTAGCACAAAACTGAAGGAAAGGAGATAGCTGCAAAACCTCTGCACACAGTGCTTAGTTCTCAGAAGTAAATCATATGTCCCTTGTTGTTTCATTTTGGTTTAAAGACTTATGTGCTTTACCCGCGGTTATGCTTTCCTATATAGGAAATGCTAGTTTTAGAGACACGAATGTTAGCACCAAAACTGAAGGAAAGGAGATAGCTGCAAAATCTCTGCATACAATGCTTAGTTCTCAGAAGTAAATCATATGTGCCATGCTTTTTCATTTAGGTTTAAAGAGTTAGGTGTTATACCCGTGGTAAGGCTTTCCTATAGTGTAAATGCTAGTTTTAGACATAGGAATGTTAGCACAAAAACTGAAGGAAAGGAGATAGCTGCAAAATCTCTGCACACAATGCTTAGTTCTCAGAAGTAAATCATATGTGCCATCTTGTTTCATTTAGGTTTAAAGAGTTAGATGCTATACCCTCGGTTATGCTTTCCTATATAGGAAAAGCTAGTATGAGAGATACGAATGTTAGCACAAAAACCGAAGGAAAGGAGATAGCTGCAAAATCTCTGCACACAATGGTTAGTTCTAAGAAGTAAATCATATGTGCCATGTTGTTTCATTTAGGTTTAAAGACTTAGGTGCTATACCCTCGGTTATGCTTTCCTATATAGGAAAAGCTAGTATGAGAGATATGAATGTTAGCACAAAAACTGAAGGAAAGGAGATAGCTGCAAAATCTCTGCACACAATGTTTAGTTCTAAGAAGTAAATCATAGGTGCCATGTTGTTTCATTTAGGTTTAAAGAGTTAGGTGCTATACCCGCGGTAATGCTTTCCTATAGTGTAAATGCTAGTTTTAGACATAGGAATGTTAGCACAAAAACTGAAGGAAAGGAGATAGCTGCAAAATCTCTGCACACAATGCTTAGTTCTCAGAAGTAAATCATATGTGCCATGTTGTTTCATTTAGGTTTAAAGACTTAGGTGCTATACCCTCGGTTATGCTTTCCTATATAGGAAAAGCTAGTATGAGAGATACGAATGTTAGCACAAAAACCGAAGGAAAGGAGATAGCTGCAAAATCTCTGCACACAATGGTTAGTTCTAAGAAGTAAATCATATGTGCCATGTTGTTTCATTTAGGTTTAAAGACTTAGGTGCTATACCCTCGGTTATGCTTTCCTATATAAGAAAAGCTAGTATGAGAGATACGAATGTTAGCACAAAAACTGAAGGAAAGGAGATAGCTGCAAAATTTCTGCACACAATGGTTAGTTCTAAGAAGTAAATCATATGTGCCATGTTGTTTCATTTAGGTTTAAAGAGTTAGGTGCTATACCCTCGGTTATGCTTTCCTGTATAGGAAATGCAATTCTGGAGATATGAATGTTAGCACTAAAAGTGAAGGAAAGGAGATAGCTGCAAAATCTCTGCACACATTGCTTAGTTCTCAGAAGTAAATCATATGTGCCATGTTGTTTCATTTAGGTTTAAAGAGTTAGGTGCTATACCCGAGGTAATGCTTTCCTATAGTGTAAAAGCTAGTTTTAGACATAGGAATGTTAGCACAAAAACTGAAGGAAAGGAGATAGCTGAAAAATCTCTGCACAGAATGGTTAGTTCTCAGAAGTAAATCATATGTGCCATGTTGTTTCATTTAGGTTTAAAGAGTTAGGTGCTATACCCGAGGTAATGCTTTCCTATAGTGTAAAAGCTAGTTTTAGACATAGGAATGTTAGCACAAAAACTGAAGGAAAGGAGATAGCTGAAAAATCTCTGCACAGAATGGTTAGTTCTCAGAAGTAAATCATATGTGCCATGTTGTTTCATTTAGGTTTAAAGAGTTAGGTGCTATACCCGTGGTAATGCTTTCCTATAGTGTAAATGCTAGTTTTAGACATAGGCATGTAGGCACAAAAACTGAAGGAAAGGAGATAGCTACAAAATCTCTGCACACAATGCTCAGTACTCAGTAGTAAATCATATGTGCCATGTTGTTTCATTTAGGTTTAAAGAGTTAGGAGCTATACCCGTGGTAATCCTATCCTATAGTGTAAATGCTAGTTTTAGACATAGGAATGTTAGTACAAAAACTGAAGGAAAGGAGATAGCTGAAAAACCTCTGCACACAATGTTTAGTTCTCAGAAGTAAATCATATGTGCAATGTTGATTCATTTAGGTTTAAAGAGTTAGGTGATATACCCTCGGTTATGCTTTCCTATATAGGAAATGCTAGTTTTAGAGATACGAATGTTAGCACAAAAACTGATGTAAAGGAGATAGCTGCAAAACCTCTGCACATAATGCGTTGTTCTCAGTAGTAAATCATATGTGCCATGTTGTTTCATTAAGGTTTAAAGAGTTAGGTGCTATACCCTCGGTTATGCTTTCCTATATAGAAAATGCTAGGTTTAGAGATACGAATGTTAGCACAAAATCTGAAGGAAAGGAGATAGCTGCAAAATCTCTGCATACAATGCTTAGTTCTCAGTAGTAAATCATATGTGCCTGGTTGTTTCATTTAGGTTTAAAGAGTTAGGTGCTATACCCTCGGTTATGTGTTCCTGTATAGGAAATGCTAGTTCTGGAGATACGAATGTTAGCACTAAAACTGAAGGAAAGGAGATAGCTGCAAAACTTCTGCACACAATGGTTACTTCTCAGAAGTAAATCATATGTGCCATGTTGTTTCATTTAGGTTTAAAGAGTTAGGTGCTATACCCGCGGTAATTCTATCCTATAGTGTAAAGGCTAGTTTCAGAGATACGAATGTTAGCACAAAACTGAAGGAAAGGAGATAGCTGCAAAACCTCTGCACACAGTGCTTAGTTCTCAGAAGTAAATCATATGTCCCTTGTTGTTTCATTTTGGTTTAAAGACTTATGTGCTTTACCCGCGGTTATGCTTTCCTATATAGGAAATGCTAGTTTTAGAGACACGAATGTTAGCACCAAAACTGAAGGAAAGGAGATAGCTGCAAAATCTCTGCATACAATGCTTAGTTCTCAGAAGTAAATCATATGTGCCATGCTTTTTCATTTAGGTTTAAAGAGTTAGGTGTTATACCCGTGGTAAGGCTTTCCTATAGTGTAAATGCTAGTTTTAGACATAGGAATGTTAGCACAAAAACTGAAGGAAAGGAGATAGCTGCAAAATCTCTGCACACAATGCTTAGTTCTCAGAAGTAAATCATATGTGCCATCTTGTTTCATTTAGGTTTAAAGAGTTAGATGCTATACCCTCGGTTATGCTTTCCTATATAGGAAAAGCTAGTATGAGAGATACGAATGTTAGCACAAAAACCGAAGGAAAGGAGATAGCTGCAAAATCTCTGCACACAATGGTTAGTTCTAAGAAGTAAATCATATGTGCCATGTTGTTTCATTTAGGTTTAAAGACTTAGGTGCTATACCCTCGGTTATGCTTTCCTATATAGGAAAAGCTAGTATGAGAGATATGAATGTTAGCACAAAAACTGAAGGAAAGGAGATAGCTGCAAAATCTCTGCACACAATGTTTAGTTCTAAGAAGTAAATCATAGGTGCCATGTTGTTTCATTTAGGTTTAAAGAGTTAGGTGCTATACCCGCGGTAATGCTTTCCTATAGTGTAAATGCTAGTTTTAGACATAGGAATGTTAGCACAAAAACTGAAGGAAAGGAGATAGCTGCAAAATCTCTGCACACAATGCTTAGTTCTCAGAAGTAAATCATATGTGCCATGTTGTTTCATTTAGGTTTAAAGACTTAGGTGCTATACCCTCGGTTATGCTTTCCTATATAGGAAAAGCTAGTATGAGAGATACGAATGTTAGCACAAAAACCGAAGGAAAGGAGATAGCTGCAAAATCTCTGCACACAATGGTTAGTTCTAAGAAGTAAATCATATGTGCCATGTTGTTTCATTTAGGTTTAAAGACTTAGGTGCTATACCCTCGGTTATGCTTTCCTATATAAGAAAAGCTAGTATGAGAGATACGAATGTTAGCACAAAAACTGAAGGAAAGGAGATAGCTGCAAAATTTCTGCACACAATGGTTAGTTCTAAGAAGTAAATCATATGTGCCATGTTGTTTCATTTAGGTTTAAAGAGTTAGGAGCTATACCCGTGGTAATCCTATCCTATAGTGTAAATGCTAGGTTCTGATATAGGAATGTTAGCACAAAAACTGAAGGAAAGGAGATAGCTGCAAAACCTCGGCACACAATGCTTAGTTCTCAGAAGTAAATCATATGTGCCATGTTGTTTCATTTAGGTTTAAAGAGTTTGGTGCTATACACTCGGTTATGCTTTCCTGTATAAGAAATGCTAGTTCTGGAGATACGAATGTTAGCACAAAAACTGAAGGAAAGGAGATAGCTGCAAAATCTCTGCACACAATGCTTAGTTCTCAGAAGTAAATCATAGTTGCCATGTTGTTTCATTTAGGTTTAAAGAGTTAGGTGCTATACCCGCGGTAATGCTTTCCTATAGTGTAAATGCTAGTTTTAGACAAAGGAATGTTAGCACAAAAACTGAAGGAAAGGAGATAGCTGAAAAATCTCTGCACACAATGCTTAGTTTTCAGAAGGAAATCATATGTGCCATGTTGTTTCATTTAGGTTTAAAGACTGAGGTGCTATACCCTCGGTTATGCTTTCCTATATAGGAAATGCTAGTTTTAGAGATACGAATGTTAGCACAAAAACTGAAGGAAAGGAGATAGCTGCAAAACCTCTGCACACAATGCTTACTTCTCGGAAGTAAATCATATGTGCCATGTTGTTTCATTTAGGTTTAAAGACTTAGGTGCTATACCCTCGGTTATGCTTTCCTATATAGGAAAGGCTAGTATGAGAGATACGAATGTTAGCACAAAAACTGAAGGAAAGGAGATAGCTGCAAAATCTCTGCACACAATGCTTAGTTCTAAGAAGTGAATCATATGTGCCATGTTGTTTCATTTAGGTTTAAAGAGTTAGGTGCTATACCCTTGGTTATGCTTTCCTGTATAGGAAATGCTAGTTCTGGAGATATGAATGTTAGCACTAAAACTGAAGGAAAGGGGATAGCTGCAAAATCTCTGCACACATTGCTTAGTTCTCAGAAGTAAATCATATGTGCCATGTTGTTTCATTTAGGTTTAAAGAGTTAGGTGCTATACCCGAGGTAATGCTTTCCTATAGTGTAAAAGCTAATTTTAGACATAGGAATGTTAGCACAAAAACTGAAGGAAAGGAGATAGCTGAAAAATCTCTGCACAGAATGGTTAGTTCTCAGAAGTAAATCATATGTGCCATGTTGTTTCATTTAGGTTTAAAGAGTTAGGTGCTATACCCGCGGTAATCCTATCCTATAGTGTAAATGCTAGGTTCTGATATAGGAATGTTAGCACAAAAACTGAAGGAAAGGAGATAGCTGCAAAACCTCTGCACACAATGCTTAGTTCTCAGAAGTAAATCATACGTGCCATGTTATTTCATGTAGGTTTAAAGAGTTAGGTGGTATACCCTCGGTTATGCTTTCCTGTATAGGAAATGCTAGTTCTGGAGATATGAATGTTAGCAGTAATACTGAAGAAAAGGAGATAGCTGCAAAATCTCTGCACACATTGCTTAGTTCTCAGAAGTAAATCATATGTGCCATGTTGTTTCATTTAGGTTTAAAGAGTTAGGTGGTATACCCGAGGTAATGCTTTCCTATAGTGTAAAAGCTAGTTTTAGACATAGGAATGTTAGCACAAAAACTGAAGGAAAGGAGATAGCTGAAAAATCTCTGCACAGACTGGTTAGTTCTCAGAAGTAAATCATATGTGCCATGTTGTTTCATTTAGGTTTAAAGAGTTAGGTGCTATACCCGCGGTAATCCTATCCTATAGTGTAAATGCTAGGTTTTGATATAGGAATGTTAGCACAAAAACTGAAGGAAAGGAGATAGCTGCAAAACCTCTGCACACAATGCTTAGTTCTCAGAAGTAAATCATATGTGCCATGTTGTTTCATTTAGGTTTAAAGACTTAGGTGCTATACCCTCTGTTATGCTTTCCTATATAGGAAATGCTAGTATGAGAGATACGAATGTTAGCACAAAAACTGAAGGAAAGGAGATAGCTGCAAAATCTCTGCACACAATGCTTAGTTCTAAGAAGTGAATCATATGTGCCATGTTGTTTCATTTAGGTTTAAAGAGTTAGGTGCTATACCCTCGGTTATGCTTTCCTGTATAGGAAATGCTAGTTCTGGAGATATGAATGTTAGCACTAAAACTGAAGGAAAGGGGATAGCTGCAAAATCTCTGCACACATTGTTTGGTTTTCAGAAGTAAATCATATGTGCCATGTTGTTTCATTTAGGTTTAAAGAGTTAGGTGCTATACCCCAGGTAATGCTTTCCTATAGTGTAAAAGCTAGTTTTAGACATAGGAATGTTAGCACAAAAACTGAAGGAAAGGAGATAGCTGCAAAATCTCTGCACAGAATGCTTAGTTCTCAGAAGTAAATCATAGGTGCCATGCTGTTTCATTTAGGTTTAAAGAGTTAGGTGCTATACCTGTGGTAATGCTTTCCTATAATGTAAATGCTAGTTTTAGACATAGGGATGTTAGCACAAAAACTGAAGGAAAGGAGATAGCTGCAAAATCTCGGCACACAATGCTTAGTTCTCAGAAGTAAATCACATGTGCCATGTTGTTTCATTTAGGTTTAAAGAGTTAGGTGCTATACCCGCGGTAATGTTATCCTATAGTGTAAATGCTAGGTTCAGATATAGGAATGTTAGCACAAAACCTGAAAGAAAGGAGATAGCTGCAAAAACTGTGCACACAATGCTTTGTTCTCAGAACTAAATCATATGTGCCATGTTGTTTCATTTAGGTTTAAAGAGTTAGGTGCTATACCCTCGGTTATGCTTTCCTGTATAAGAAATGCTAGTTCTGGAGATACAAATGTTAGCACAAAAACTGAAGGAAAGCAGATAGCTGCAAAATCCCTGCACACAATGCTTAGTTCTCAGAAGTAAATTATATGTGCCATGTTGTTTCATTTAGGTTTAAAGAGTTAGGTGCTATACCCGCGGTAATACTTTCCTATAGTGTAAAAGCTAGTTTTAGACTTAGGTATGTTAGCACAAGAACTGAAGGAAAGGAGATAGCTGCAAAATCTCTGCACACAATGCTTAGTTCTCAGAAGTAAATCATATGTGTCATGTGGTTTCATTTAGGTTTAAACACTTAGGTGCTATTCCCTCGGTTATGCTTTCCTATATAGGGAATGCTAGTTTAAGAGATACGAATGTTAGCACAAAAACTGAAGGAAAGGAGATAGCTGCAAAATCTCTGCACACAATGCGTACTTCTCAGAAGTAAATCATATGTGCCATGTTGTTTCATATAGGTTTAAAGAGTTAGGTGCTATACCCTCGGTTATGCTTTCCTGTGTAGGAAATTGTAGTTCTGGAGATACGAACGTTACCACAAAAACTGAAGGAAAGGAGATAGCTGAAAAATCTCTGCACACAATGCTTAGTTTTCAGAAGGAAATCATATGTGCCATGTTGTTTCATTTAGGTTTAAAGAGTTAGGTGCTATACCCTCGGTTATGCTTTCCTGTATAGGAAATGCTAGTTCTGGAGATATGAATGTTAGCACTAAAACTGAAGGAAAGGGGATAGCTGCAAAATCTCTGCACACATTGCTTAGTTCTCAGAAGTAAATCATATGTGTCATGTTGTTTCATTTAGGTTTAAAGAGTTAGGTGCTATATCCCACATAATGCTTTCCTATAGTGTAAAAGCTAGTTTTAGACATAGGAATGTTAGCACAAAAACTGAAGGAAAGGAGATAGCTGCAAAATCTCTGCACACAACGCTTAGTTCTCAGAGGTAAATCATATGTGCCATGTTGTTTCATTTAGGTTTAAAGAGTTAGGTGCTAAACCTTCGGTTATGCTTTCCTGTATAGGAAAGGTTAGTTCTGGAGATACGAATATTAGCACAAAAACTGAAGGAAAGGAGATAGCTGCAAAATCTCTGCACACAATGCTTACTTCTCAGAAGGAAATCATATGTGCCATGTTTTTTCATAAGGTTTAAAGTGTTAGGTGCTATACCCGCGGTAATGCTTTCCTATAGTGTAAATGCTAGTTTTAGACATAGGAATGTTAGTACAAAAACTGAAGGAAAGGAGATAGCTGAAAAACCTCTGCACACAATGTTTAGTTCTCAGAAGTAAATCATATGTGCAATGTTGATTCATTTAGGTTTAAAGAGTTAGGTGATATACCCTCGGTTATGCTTTCCTATATAGGAAATGCTAGTTTTAGAGATACGAATGTTAGCACAAAAACTGATGTAAAGGAGATAGCTGCAAAACCTCTGCACACAATGCGTTGTTCTCAGTAGTAAATCATATGTGCCATGTTGTTTCATTAAGGTTTAAAGAGTTAGGTGCTATACCCTCGGTTATGCTTTCCTATATAGAAAATGCTAGGTTTAGAGATACGAATGTTAGCACAAAATCTGAAGGAAAGGAGATAGCTGCAAAATCTCTGCATACAATGCTTAGTTCTCAGTAGTAAATCATATGTGCCATGTTGTTTCATTTAGGTTTAAAGAGTTAGGTGCTATACCCTCGGTTATGTGTTCCTGTATAGGAAATGCTAGTTCTGGAGATACGAATGTTAGCACTAAAACTGAAGGAAAGGAGATAGCTGCAAAACTTCTGCACACAATGGTTACTTCTCAGAAGTAAATCATATGTGCCATGTTGTTTCATTTAGGTTTAAAGAGTTAGGTGCTATACCCGCGGTAATTCTATCCTATAGTGTAAAGGCTAGTTTCAGAGATACGAATGTTAGCACAAAACTGAAGGAAAGGAGATAGCTGCAAAACCTCTGCACACAGTGCTTAGTTCTCAGAAGTAAATCATATGTCCCTTGTTGTTTCATTTTGGTTTAAAGACTTATGTGCTTTACCCGCGGTTATGCTTTCCTATATAGGAAATGCTAGTTTTAGAGACACGAATGTTAGCACCAAAACTGAAGGAAAGGAGATAGCTGCAAAATCTCTGCATACAATGCTTAGTTCTCAGAAGTAAATCATATGTGCCATGCTTTTTCATTTAGGTTTAAAGAGTTAGGTGTTATACCCGTGGTAAGGCTTTCCTATAGTGTAAATGCTAGTTTTAGACATAGGAATGTTAGCACAAAAACTGAAGGAAAGGAGATAGCTGCAAAATCTCTGCACACAATGCTTAGTTCTCAGAAGTAAATCATATGTGCCATCTTGTTTCATTTAGGTTTAAAGAGTTAGATGCTATACCCTCGGTTATGCTTTCCTATATAGGAAAAGCTAGTATGAGAGATACGAATGTTAGCACAAAAACCGAAGGAAAGGAGATAGCTGCAAAATCTCTGCACACAATGGTTAGTTCTAAGAAGTAAATCATATGTGCCATGTTGTTTCATTTAGGTTTAAAGACTTAGGTGCTATACCCTCGGTTATGCTTTCCTATATAGGAAAAGCTAGTATGAGAGATATGAATGTTAGCACAAAAACTGAAGGAAAGGAGATAGCTGCAAAATCTCTGCACACAATGTTTAGTTCTAAGAAGTAAATCATAGGTGCCATGTTGTTTCATTTAGGTTTAAAGAGTTAGGTGCTATACCCGCGGTAATGCTTTCCTATAGTGTAAATGCTAGTTTTAGACATAGGAATGTTAGCACAAAAACTGAAGGAAAGGAGATAGCTGCAAAATCTCTGCACACAATGCTTAGTTCTCAGAAGTAAATCATATGTGCCATGTTGTTTCATTTAGGTTTAAAGACTTAGGTGCTATACCCTCGGTTATGCTTTCCTATATAGGAAAAGCTAGTATGAGAGATACGAATGTTAGCACAAAAACCGAAGGAAAGGAGATAGCTGCAAAATCTCTGCACACAATGGTTAGTTCTAAGAAGTAAATCATATGTGCCATGTTGTTTCATTTAGGTTTAAAGACTTAGGTGCTATACCCTCGGTTATGCTTTCCTATATAAGAAAAGCTAGTATGAGAGATACGAATGTTAGCACAAAAACTGAAGGAAAGGAGATAGCTGCAAAATTTCTGCACACAATGGTTAGTTCTAAGAAGTAAATCATATGTGCCATGTTGTTTCATTTAGGTTTAAAGAGTTAGGTGCTATACCCTCGGTTATGCTTTCCTGTATAGGAAATGCAATTCTGGAGATATGAATGTTAGCACTAAAAGTGAAGGAAAGGAGATAGCTGCAAAATCTCTGCACACATTGCTTAGTTCTCAGAAGTAAATCATATGTGCCATGTTGTTTCATTTAGGTTTAAAGAGTTAGGTGCTATACCCGAGGTAATGCTTTCCTATAGTGTAAAAGCTAGTTTTAGACATAGGAATGTTAGCACAAAAACTGAAGGAAAGGAGATAGCTGAAAAATCTCTGCACAGAATGGTTAGTTCTCAGAAGTAAATCATATGTGCCATGTTGTTTCATTTAGGTTTAAAGAGTTAGGTGCTATACCCGAGGTAATGCTTTCCTATAGTGTAAAAGCTAGTTTTAGACATAGGAATGTTAGCACAAAAACTGAAGGAAAGGAGATAGCTGAAAAATCTCTGCACAGAATGGTTAGTTCTCAGAAGTAAATCATATGTGCCATGTTGTTTCATTTAGGTTTAAAGAGTTAGGTGCTATACCCGTGGTAATGCTTTCCTATAGTGTAAATGCTAGTTTTAGACATAGGCATGTAGGCACAAAAACTGAAGGAAAGGAGATAGCTACAAAATCTCTGCACACAATGCTCAGTACTCAGTAGTAAATCATATGTGCCATGTTGTTTCCTTTAGGTTTAAAGAGTTAGGAGCTATACCCGTGGTAATCCTATCCTATAGTGTAAATGCTAGTTTTAGACATAGGAATGTTAGTACAAAAACTGAAGGAAAGGAGATAGCTGAAAAACCTCTGCACACAATGTTTAGTTCTCAGAAGTAAATCATATGTGCAATGTTGATTCATTTAGGTTTAAAGAGTTAGGTGATATACCCTCGGTTATGCTTTCCTATATAGGAAATGCTAGTTTTAGAGATACGAATGTTAGCACAAAAACTGATGTAAAGGAGATAGCTGCAAAACCTCTGCACACAATGCGTTGTTCTCAGTAGTAAATCATATGTGCCATGTTGTTTCATTAAGGTTTAAAGAGTTAGGTGCTATACCCTCGGTTATGCTTTCCTATATAGAAAATGCTAGGTTTAGAGATACGAATGTTAGCACAAAATCTGAAGGAAAGGAGATAGCTGCAAAATCTCTGCATACAATGCTTAGTTCTCAGTAGTAAATCATATGTGCCTGGTTGTTTCATTTAGGTTTAAAGAGTTAGGTGCTATACCCTCGGTTATGTGTTCCTGTATAGGAAATGCTAGTTCTGGAGATACGAATGTTAGCACTAAAACTGAAGGAAAGGAGATAGCTGCAAAACTTCTGCACACAATGGTTACTTCTCAGAAGTAAATCATATGTGCCATGTTGTTTCATTTAGGTTTAAAGAGTTAGGTGCTATACCCGCGGTAATTCTATCCTATAGTGTAAAGGCTAGTTTCAGAGATACGAATGTTAGCACAAAACTGAAGGAAAGGAGATAGCTGCAAAACCTCTGCACACAGTGCTTAGTTCTCAGAAGTAAATCATATGTCCCTTGTTGTTTCATTTTGGTTTAAAGACTTATGTGCTTTACCCGCGGTTATGCTTTCCTATATAGGAAATGCTAGTTTTAGAGACACGAATGTTAGCACCAAAACTGAAGGAAAGGAGATAGCTGCAAAATCTCTGCATACAATGCTTAGTTCTCAGAAGTAAATCATATGTGCCATGCTTTTTCATTTAGGTTTAAAGAGTTAGGTGTTATACCCGTGGTAAGGCTTTCCTATAGTGTAAATGCTAGTTTTAGACATAGGAATGTTAGCACAAAAACTGAAGGAAAGGAGATAGCTGCAAAATCTCTGCACACAATGCTTAGTTCTCAGAAGTAAATCATATGTGCCATCTTGTTTCATTTAGGTTTAAAGAGTTAGATGCTATACCCTCGGTTATGCTTTCCTATATAGGAAAAGCTAGTATGAGAGATACGAATGTTAGCACAAAAACCGAAGGAAAGGAGATAGCTGCAAAATCTCTGCACACAATGGTTAGTTCTAAGAAGTAAATCATATGTGCCATGTTGTTTCATTTAGGTTTAAAGACTTAGGTGCTATACCCTCGGTTATGCTTTCCTATATAGGAAAAGCTAGTATGAGAGATATGAATGTTAGCACAAAAACTGAAGGAAAGGAGATAGCTGCAAAATCTCTGCACACAATGTTTAGTTCTAAGAAGTAAATCATAGGTGCCATGTTGTTTCATTTAGGTTTAAAGAGTTAGGTGCTATACCCGCGGTAATGCTTTCCTATAGTGTAAATGCTAGTTTTAGACATAGGAATGTTAGCACAAAAACTGAAGGAAAGGAGATAGCTGCAAAATCTCTGCACACAATGCTTAGTTCTCAGAAGTAAATCATATGTGCCATGTTGTTTCATTTAGGTTTAAAGACTTAGGTGCTATACCCTCGGTTATGCTTTCCTATATAGGAAAAGCTAGTATGAGAGATACGAATGTTAGCACAAAAACCGAAGGAAAGGAGATAGCTGCAAAATCTCTGCACACAATGGTTAGTTCTAAGAAGTAAATCATATGTGCCATGTTGTTTCATTTAGGTTTAAAGACTTAGGTGCTATACCCTCGGTTATGCTTTCCTATATAAGAAAAGCTAGTATGAGAGATACGAATGTTAGCACAAAAACTGAAGGAAAGGAGATAGCTGCAAAATTTCTGCACACAATGGTTAGTTCTAAGAAGTAAATCATATGTGCCATGTTGTTTCATTTAGGTTTAAAGAGTTAGGAGCTATACCCGTGGTAATCCTATCCTATAGTGTAAATGCTAGGTTCTGATATAGGAATGTTAGCACAAAAACTGAAGGAAAGGAGATAGCTGCAAAATCTCTGCACACAATGGTTAGTTCTCAGAAGTAAATCATATGTGCCATGTTGTTTCATTTAGGTTTAAAGAGTTTGGTGCTATACACTCGGTTATGCTTTCCTGTATAAGAAATGCTAGTTCTGGAGATACGAATGTTAGCACAAAAACTGAAGGAAAGGAGATAGCTGCAAAATCTCTGCACACAATGCTTAGTTCTCAGAAGTAAATCATAGTTGCCATGTTGTTTCATTTAGGTTTAAAGAGTTAGGTGCTATACCCGCGGTAATGCTTTCCTATAGTGTAAATGCTAGTTTTAGACAAAGGAATGTTAGCACAAAAACTGAAGGAAAGGAGATAGCTGAAAAATCTCTGCACACAATGCTTAGTTTTCAGAAGGAAATCATATGTGCCATGTTGTTTCATTTAGGTTTAAAGACTGAGGTGCTATACCCTCGGTTATGCTTTCCTATATAGGAAATGCTAGTTTTAGAGATACGAATGTTAGCACAAAAACTGAAGGAAAGGAGATAGCTGCAAAACCTCTGCACACAATGCTTACTTCTCGGAAGTAAATCATATGTGCCATGTTGTTTCATTTAGGTTTAAAGACTTAGGTGCTATACCCTCGGTTATGCTTTCCTATATAGGAAAGGCTAGTATGAGAGATACGAATGTTAGCACAAAAACTGAAGGAAAGGAGATAGCTGCAAAATCTCTGCACACAATGCTTAGTTCTAAGAAGTGAATCATATGTGCCATGTTGTTTCATTTAGGTTTAAAGAGTTAGGTGCTATACCCTTGGTTATGCTTTCCTGTATAGGAAATGCTAGTTCTGGAGATATGAATGTTAGCACTAAAACTGAAGGAAAGGGGATAGCTGCAAAATCTCTGCACACATTGCTTAGTTCTCAGAAGTAAATCATATGTGCCATGTTGTTTCATTTAGGTTTAAAGAGTTAGGTGCTATACCCGAGGTAATGCTTTCCTATAGTGTAAAAGCTAATTTTAGACATAGGAATGTTAGCACAAAAACTGAAGGAAAGGAGATAGCTGAAAAATCTCTGCACAGAATGGTTAGTTCTCAGAAGTAAATCATATGTGCCATGTTGTTTCATTTAGGTTTAAAGAGTTAGGTGCTATACCCGCGGTAATCCTATCCTATAGTGTAAATGCTAGGTTCTGATATAGGAATGTTAGCACAAAAACTGAAGGAAAGGAGATAGCTGCAAAACCTCTGCACACAATGCTTAGTTCTCAGAAGTAAATCATACGTGCCATGTTATTTCATGTAGGTTTAAAGAGTTAGGTGGTATACCCTCGGTTATGCTTTCCTGTATAGGAAATGCTAGTTCTGGAGATATGAATGTTAGCAGTAATACTGAAGAAAAGGAGATAGCTGCAAAATCTCTGCACACATTGCTTAGTTCTCAGAAGTAAATCATATGTGCCATGTTGTTTCATTTAGGTTTAAAGAGTTAGGTGGTATACCCGAGGTAATGCTTTCCTATAGTGTAAAAGCTAGTTTTAGACATAGGAATGTTAGCACAAAAACTGAAGGAAAGGAGATAGCTGAAAAATCTCTGCACAGACTGGTTAGTTCTCAGAAGTAAATCATATGTGCCATGTTGTTTCATTTAGGTTTAAAGAGTTAGGTGCTATACCCGCGGTAATCCTATCCTATAGTGTAAATGCTAGGTTTTGATATAGGAATGTTAGCACAAAAACTGAAGGAAAGGAGATAGCTGCAAAACCTCTGCACACAATGCTTAGTTCTCAGAAGTAAATCATATGTGCCATGTTGTTTCATTTAGGTTTAAAGACTTAGGTGCTATACCCTCTGTTATGCTTTCCTATATAGGAAATGCTAGTATGAGAGATACGAATGTTAGCACAAAAACTGAAGGAAAGGAGATAGCTGCAAAATCTCTGCACACAATGCTTAGTTCTAAGAAGTGAATCATATGTGCCATGTTGTTTCATTTAGGTTTAAAGAGTTAGGTGCTATACCCTCGGTTATGCTTTCCTGTATAGGAAATGCTAGTTCTGGAGATATGAATGTTAGCACTAAAACTGAAGGAAAGGGGATAGCTGCAAAATCTCTGCACACATTGTTTGGTTTTCAGAAGTAAATCATATGTGCCATGTTGTTTCATTTAGGTTTAAAGAGTTAGGTGCTATACCCCAGGTAATGCTTTCCTATAGTGTAAAAGCTAGTTTTAGACATAGGAATGTTAGCACAAAAACTGAAGGAAAGGAGATAGCTGCAAAATCTCTGCACAGAATGCTTAGTTCTCAGAAGTAAATCATAGGTGCCATGCTGTTTCATTTAGGTTTAAAGAGTTAGGTGCTATACCTGTGGTAATGCTTTCCTATAATGTAAATGCTAGTTTTAGACATAGGGATGTTAGCACAAAAACTGAAGGAAAGGAGATAGCTGCAAAATCTCGGCACACAATGCTTAGTTCTCAGAAGTAAATCACATGTGCCATGTTGTTTCATTTAGGTTTAAAGAGTTAGGTGCTATACCCGCGGTAATGTTATCCTATAGTGTAAATGCTAGGTTCAGATATAGGAATGTTAGCACAAAACCTGAAAGAAAGGAGATAGCTGCAAAAACTGTGCACACAATGCTTTGTTCTCAGAACTAAATCATATGTGCCATGTTGTTTCATTTAGGTTTAAAGAGTTAGGTGCTATACCCTCGGTTATGCTTTCCTGTATAAGAAATGCTAGTTCTGGAGATACAAATGTTAGCACAAAAACTGAAGGAAAGCAGATAGCTGCAAAATCCCTGCACACAATGCTTAGTTCTCAGAAGTAAATTATATGTGCCA
Organism: Dasypus novemcinctus; assembly: GCF_030445035.2. NCBI lineage: Eukaryota > Metazoa > Chordata > Mammalia > Cingulata > Dasypodidae > Dasypus > Dasypus novemcinctus. The sequence continues at coordinate 19,394 of NW_026688268.1, read as the reverse complement.
TGTTGTTTCATTTAGGTTTAAAGAGTTAGGTGCTATACCCGCGGTAATACTTTCCTATAGTGTAAAAGCTAGTTTTAGACTTAGGTATGTTAGCACAAGAACTGAAGGAAAGGAGATAGCTGCAAAATCTCTGCACACAATGCTTAGTTCTCAGAAGTAAATCATATGTGTCATGTGGTTTCATTTAGGTTTAAACACTTAGGTGCTATTCCCTCGGTTATGCTTTCCTATATAGGGAATGCTAGTTTAAGAGATACGAATGTTAGCACAAAAACTGAAGGAAAGGAGATAGCTGCAAAATCTCTGCACACAATGCGTACTTTTCAGAAGTAAATCATATGTGCCATGTTGTTTCATATAGGTTTAAAGAGTTAGGTGCTATACCCTCGGTTATGCTTTCCTGTGTAGGAAATTGTAGTTCTGGAGATACGAACGTTACCACAAAAACTGAAGGAAAGGAGATAGCTGAAAAATCTCTGCACACAATGCTTAGTTTTCAGAAGGAAATCATATGTGCCATGTTGTTTCATTTAGGTTTAAAGAGTTAGGTGCTATACCCTCGGTTATGCTTTCCTGTATAGGAAATGCTAGTTCTGGAGATATGAATGTTAGCACTAAAACTGAAGGAAAGGGGATAGCTGCAAAATCTCTGCACACATTGCTTAGTTCTCAGAAGTAAATCATATGTGTCATGTTGTTTCATTTAGGTTTAAAGAGTTAGGTGCTATATCCCACATAATGCTTTCCTATAGTGTAAAAGCTAGTTTTAGACATAGGAATGTTAGCACAAAAACTGAAGGAAAGGAGATAGCTGCAAAATCTCTGCACACAACGCTTAGTTCTCAGAGGTAAATCATATGTGCCATGTTGTTTCATTTAGGTTTAAAGAGTTAGGTGCTAAACCTTCGGTTATGCTTTCCTGTATAGGAAAGGTTAGTTCTGGAGATACGAATATTAGCACAAAAACTGAAGGAAAGGAGATAGCTGCAAAATCTCTGCACACAATGCTTACTTCTCAGAAGGAAATCATATGTGCCATGTTTTTTCATAAGGTTTAAAGTGTTAGGTGCTATACCCGCGGTAATGCTTTCCTATAGTGTAAATGCTAGTTTTAGACATAGGAATGTTAGTACAAAAACTGAAGGAAAGGAGATAGCTGAAAAACCTCTGCACACAATGTTTAGTTCTCAGAAGTAAATCATATGTGCAATGTTGATTCATTTAGGTTTAAAGAGTTAGGTGATATACCCTCGGTTATGCTTTCCTATATAGGAAATGCTAGTTTTAGAGATACGAATGTTAGCACAAAAACTGATGTAAAGGAGATAGCTGCAAAACCTCTGCACACAATGCGTTGTTCTCAGTAGTAAATCATATGTGCCATGTTGTTTCATTAAGGTTTAAAGAGTTAGGTGCTATACCCTCGGTTATGCTTTCCTATATAGAAAATGCTAGGTTTAGAGATACGAATGTTAGCACAAAATCTGAAGGAAAGGAGATAGCTGCAAAATCTCTGCATACAATGCTTAGTTCTCAGTAGTAAATCATATGTGCCATGTTGTTTCATTTAGGTTTAAAGAGTTAGGTGCTATACCCTCGGTTATGTGTTCCTGTATAGGAAATGCTAGTTCTGGAGATACGAATGTTAGCACTAAAACTGAAGGAAAGGAGATAGCTGCAAAACTTCTGCACACAATGGTTACTTCTCAGAAGTAAATCATATGTGCCATGTTGTTTCATTTAGGTTTAAAGAGTTAGGTGCTATACCCGCGGTAATTCTATCCTATAGTGTAAAGGCTAGTTTCAGAGATACGAATGTTAGCACAAAACTGAAGGAAAGGAGATAGCTGCAAAACCTCTGCACACAGTGCTTAGTTCTCAGAAGTAAATCATATGTCCCTTGTTGTTTCATTTTGGTTTAAAGACTTATGTGCTTTACCCGCGGTTATGCTTTCCTATATAGGAAATGCTAGTTTTAGAGACACGAATGTTAGCACCAAAACTGAAGGAAAGGAGATAGCTGCAAAATCTCTGCATACAATGCTTAGTTCTCAGAAGTAAATCATATGTGCCATGCTTTTTCATTTAGGTTTAAAGAGTTAGGTGTTATACCCGTGGTAAGGCTTTCCTATAGTGTAAATGCTAGTTTTAGACATAGGAATGTTAGCACAAAAACTGAAGGAAAGGAGATAGCTGCAAAATCTCTGCACACAATGCTTAGTTCTCAGAAGTAAATCATATGTGCCATCTTGTTTCATTTAGGTTTAAAGAGTTAGATGCTATACCCTCGGTTATGCTTTCCTATATAGGAAAAGCTAGTATGAGAGATACGAATGTTAGCACAAAAACCGAAGGAAAGGAGATAGCTGCAAAATCTCTGCACACAATGGTTAGTTCTAAGAAGTAAATCATATGTGCCATGTTGTTTCATTTAGGTTTAAAGACTTAGGTGCTATACCCTCGGTTATGCTTTCCTATATAGGAAAAGCTAGTATGAGAGATATGAATGTTAGCACAAAAACTGAAGGAAAGGAGATAGCTGCAAAATCTCTGCACACAATGTTTAGTTCTAAGAAGTAAATCATAGGTGCCATGTTGTTTCATTTAGGTTTAAAGAGTTAGGTGCTATACCCGCGGTAATGCTTTCCTATAGTGTAAATGCTAGTTTTAGACATAGGAATGTTAGCACAAAAACTGAAGGAAAGGAGATAGCTGCAAAATCTCTGCACACAATGCTTAGTTCTCAGAAGTAAATCATATGTGCCATGTTGTTTCATTTAGGTTTAAAGACTTAGGTGCTATACCCTCGGTTATGCTTTCCTATATAGGAAAAGCTAGTATGAGAGATACGAATGTTAGCACAAAAACCGAAGGAAAGGAGATAGCTGCAAAATCTCTGCACACAATGGTTAGTTCTAAGAAGTAAATCATATGTGCCATGTTGTTTCATTTAGGTTTAAAGACTTAGGTGCTATACCCTCGGTTATGCTTTCCTATATAAGAAAAGCTAGTATGAGAGATACGAATGTTAGCACAAAAACTGAAGGAAAGGAGATAGCTGCAAAATTTCTGCACACAATGGTTAGTTCTAAGAAGTAAATCATATGTGCCATGTTGTTTCATTTAGGTTTAAAGAGTTAGGTGCTATACCCTCGGTTATGCTTTCCTGTATAGGAAATGCAATTCTGGAGATATGAATGTTAGCACTAAAAGTGAAGGAAAGGAGATAGCTGCAAAATCTCTGCACACATTGCTTAGTTCTCAGAAGTAAATCATATGTGCCATGTTGTTTCATTTAGGTTTAAAGAGTTAGGTGCTATACCCGAGGTAATGCTTTCCTATAGTGTAAAAGCTAGTTTTAGACATAGGAATGTTAGCACAAAAACTGAAGGAAAGGAGATAGCTGAAAAATCTCTGCACAGAATGGTTAGTTCTCAGAAGTAAATCATATGTGCCATGTTGTTTCATTTAGGTTTAAAGAGTTAGGTGCTATACCCGAGGTAATGCTTTCCTATAGTGTAAAAGCTAGTTTTAGACATAGGAATGTTAGCACAAAAACTGAAGGAAAGGAGATAGCTGAAAAATCTCTGCACAGAATGGTTAGTTCTCAGAAGTAAATCATATGTGCCATGTTGTTTCATTTAGGTTTAAAGAGTTAGGTGCTATACCCGTGGTAATGCTTTCCTATAGTGTAAATGCTAGTTTTAGACATAGGCATGTAGGCACAAAAACTGAAGGAAAGGAGATAGCTACAAAATCTCTGCACACAATGCTCAGTACTCAGTAGTAAATCATATGTGCCATGTTGTTTCATTTAGGTTTAAAGAGTTAGGAGCTATACCCGTGGTAATCCTATCCTATAGTGTAAATGCTAGTTTTAGACATAGGAATGTTAGTACAAAAACTGAAGGAAAGGAGATAGCTGAAAAACCTCTGCACACAATGTTTAGTTCTCAGAAGTAAATCATATGTGCAATGTTGATTCATTTAGGTTTAAAGAGTTAGGTGATATACCCTCGGTTATGCTTTCCTATATAGGAAATGCTAGTTTTAGAGATACGAATGTTAGCACAAAAACTGATGTAAAGGAGATAGCTGCAAAACCTCTGCACACAATGCGTTGTTCTCAGTAGTAAATCATATGTGCCATGTTGTTTCATTAAGGTTTAAAGAGTTAGGTGCTATACCCTCGGTTATGCTTTCCTATATAGAAAATGCTAGGTTTAGAGATACGAATGTTAGCACAAAATCTGAAGGAAAGGAGATAGCTGCAAAATCTCTGCATACAATGCTTAGTTCTCAGTAGTAAATCATATGTGCCTGGTTGTTTCATTTAGGTTTAAAGAGTTAGGTGCTATACCCTCGGTTATGTGTTCCTGTATAGGAAATGCTAGTTCTGGAGATACGAATGTTAGCACTAAAACTGAAGGAAAGGAGATAGCTGCAAAACTTCTGCACACAATGGTTACTTCTCAGAAGTAAATCATATGTGCCATGTTGTTTCATTTAGGTTTAAAGAGTTAGGTGCTATACCCGCGGTAATTCTATCCTATAGTGTAAAGGCTAGTTTCAGAGATACGAATGTTAGCACAAAACTGAAGGAAAGGAGATAGCTGCAAAACCTCTGCACACAGTGCTTAGTTCTCAGAAGTAAATCATATGTCCCTTGTTGTTTCATTTTGGTTTAAAGACTTATGTGCTTTACCCGCGGTTATGCTTTCCTATATAGGAAATGCTAGTTTTAGAGACACGAATGTTAGCACCAAAACTGAAGGAAAGGAGATAGCTGCAAAATCTCTGCATACAATGCTTAGTTCTCAGAAGTAAATCATATGTGCCATGCTTTTTCATTTAGGTTTAAAGAGTTAGGTGTTATACCCGTGGTAAGGCTTTCCTATAGTGTAAATGCTAGTTTTAGACATAGGAATGTTAGCACAAAAACTGAAGGAAAGGAGATAGCTGCAAAATCTCTGCACACAATGCTTAGTTCTCAGAAGTAAATCATATGTGCCATCTTGTTTCATTTAGGTTTAAAGAGTTAGATGCTATACCCTCGGTTATGCTTTCCTATATAGGAAAAGCTAGTATGAGAGATACGAATGTTAGCACAAAAACCGAAGGAAAGGAGATAGCTGCAAAATCTCTGCACACAATGGTTAGTTCTAAGAAGTAAATCATATGTGCCATGTTGTTTCATTTAGGTTTAAAGACTTAGGTGCTATACCCTCGGTTATGCTTTCCTATATAGGAAAAGCTAGTATGAGAGATATGAATGTTAGCACAAAAACTGAAGGAGAGGAGATAGCTGCAAAATCTCTGCACACAATGTTTAGTTCTAAGAAGTAAATCATAGGTGCCATGTTGTTTCATTTAGGTTTAAAGAGTTAGGTGCTATACCCGCGGTAATGCTTTCCTATAGTGTAAATGCTAGTTTTAGACATAGGAATGTTAGCACAAAAACTGAAGGAAAGGAGATAGCTGCAAAATCTCTGCACACAATGCTTAGTTCTCAGAAGTAAATCATATGTGCCATGTTGTTTCATTTAGGTTTAAAGACTTAGGTGCTATACCCTCGGTTATGCTTTCCTATATAGGAAAAGCTAGTATGAGAGATACGAATGTTAGCACAAAAACCGAAGGAAAGGAGATAGCTGCAAAATCTCTGCACACAATGGTTAGTTCTAAGAAGTAAATCATATGTGCCATGTTGTTTCATTTAGGTTTAAAGACTTAGGTGCTATACCCTCGGTTATGCTTTCCTGTATAGGAAATGCAATTCTGGAGATATGAATGTTAGCACTAAAAGTGAAGGAAAGGAGATAGCTGCAAAATCTCTGCACACATTGCTTAGTTCTCAGAAGTAAATCATATGTGCCATGTTGTTTCATTTAGGTTTAAAGAGTTAGGTGCTATACCCGAGGTAATGCTTTCCTATAGTGTAAAAGCTAGTTTTAGACATAGGAATGTTAGCACAAAAACTGAAGGAAAGGAGATAGCTGAAAAATCTCTGCACAGAATGGTTAGTTCTCAGAAGTAAATCATATGTGCCATGTTGTTTCATTTAGGTTTAAAGAGTTAGGTGCTATACCCGAGGTAATGCTTTCCTATAGTGTAAAAGCTAGTTTTAGACATAGGAATGTTAGCACAAAAACTGAAGGAAAGGAGATAGCTGAAAAATCTCTGCACAGAATGGTTAGTTCTCAGAAGTAAATCATATGTGCCATGTTGTTTCATTTAGGTTTAAAGAGTTAGGTGCTATACCCGTGGTAATGCTTTCCTATAGTGTAAATGATAGTTTTAGACATAGGCATGTAGGCACAAAAACTGAAGGAAAGGAGATAGCTACAAAATCTCTGCACACAATGCTCAGTACTCAGTAGTAAATCATATGTGCCATGTTGTTTCATTTAGGTTTAAAGAGTTAGGAGCTATACCCGTGGTAATCCTATCCTATAGTGTAAATGCTAGGTTCTGATATAGGAATGTTAGCACAAAAACTGAAGGAAAGGAGATAGCTGCAAAACCTCGGCACACAATGCTTAGTTCTCAGAAGTAAATCATATGTGCCATGTTGTTTCATTTAGGTTTAAAGAGTTTGGTGCTATACACTCGGTTATGCTTTCCTGTATAAGAAATGCTAGTTCTGGAGATACGAATGTTAGCACAAAAACTGAAGGAAAGGAGATAGCTGCAAAATCTCTGCACACAATGCTTAGTTCTCAGAAGTAAATCATAGTTGCCATGTTGTTTCATTTAGGTTTAAAGAGTTAGGTGCTATACCCGCGGTAATGCTTTCCTATAGTGTAAATGCTAGTTTTAGACAAAGGAATGTTAGCACAAAAACTGAAGGAAAGGAGATAGCTGAAAAATCTCTGCACACAATGCTTAGTTTTCAGAAGGAAATCATATGTGCCATGTTGTTTCATTTAGGTTTAAAGACTGAGGTGCTATACCCTCGGTTATGCTTTCCTATATAGGAAATGCTAGTTTTAGAGATACGAATGTTAGCACAAAAACTGAAGGAAAGGAGATAGCTGCAAAACCTCTGCACACAATGCTTACTTCTCGGAAGTAAATCATATGTGCCATGTTGTTTCATTTAGGTTTAAAGACTTAGGTGCTATACCCTCGGTTATGCTTTCCTATATAGGAAAGGCTAGTATGAGAGATACGAATGTTAGCACAAAAACTGAAGGAAAGGAGATAGCTGCAAAATCTCTGCACACAATGCTTAGTTCTAAGAAGTGAATCATATGTGCCATGTTGTTTCATTTAGGTTTAAAGAGTTAGGTGCTATACCCTCGGTTATGCTTTCCTGTATAGGAAATGCTAGTTCTGGAGATATGAATGTTAGCACTAAAACTGAAGGAAAGGGGATAGCTGCAAAATCTCTGCACACATTGCTTAGTTCTCAGAAGTAAATCATATGTGCCATGTTGTTTCATTTAGGTTTAAAGAGTTAGGTGCTATACCCGAGGTAATGCTTTCCTATAGTGTAAAAGCTAATTTTAGACATAGGAATGTTAGCACAAAAACTGAAGGAAAGGAGATAGCTGAAAAATCTCTGCACAGAATGGTTAGTTCTCAGAAGTAAATCATATGTGCCATGTTGTTTCATTTAGGTTTAAAGAGTTAGGTGCTATACCCGCGGTAATCCTATCCTATAGTGTAAATGCTAGGTTCTGATATAGGAATGTTAGCACAAAAACTGAAGGAAAGGAGATAGCTGCAAAACCTCTGCACACAATGCTTAGTTCTCAGAAGTAAATCATACGTGCCATGTTATTTCATGTAGGTTTAAAGAGTTAGGTGGTATACCCTCGGTTATGCTTTCCTGTATAGGAAATGCTAGTTCTGGAGATATGAATGTTAGCAGTAATACTGAAGGAAAGGAGATAGCTGCAAAATCTCTGCACACATTGCTTAGTTCTCAGAAGTAAATCATATGTGCCATGTTGTTTCATTTAGGTTTAAAGAGTTAGGTGGTATACCCGAGGTAATGCTTTCCTATAGTGTAAAAGCTAGTTTTAGACATAGGAATGTTAGCACAAAAACTGAAGGAAAGGAGATAGCTGAAAAATCTCTGCACAGAATGGTTAGTTCTCAGAAGTAAATCATATGTGCCATGTTGTTTCATTTAGGTTTAAAGAGTTAGGTGCTATACCCGCGGTAATCCTATCCTATAGTGTAAATGCTAGGTTTTGATATAGGAATGTTAGCACAAAAACTGAAGGAAAGGAGATAGCTGCAAAACCTCTGCACACAATGCTTAGTTCTCGGAAGTAAATCATATGTGCCATGTTGTTTCATTTAGGTTTAAAGACTTAGGTGCTATACCCTCTGTTATGCTTTCCTATATAGGAAATGCTAGTATGAGAGATACGAATGTTAGCACAAAAACTGAAGGAAAGGAGATAGCTGCAAAATCTCTGCACACAATGCTTAGTTCTAAGAAGTGAATCATATGTGCCATGTTGTTTCCTTTAGGTTTAAAGAGTTAGGTGCTATACCCTCGGTTATGCTTTCCTGTATAGGAAATGCTAGTTCTGGAGATATGAATGTTAGCACTAAAACTGAAGGAAAGGGGATAGCTGCAAAATCTCTGCACACATTGTTTGGTTTTCAGAAGTAAATCATATGTGCCATGTTGTTTCATTTAGGTTTAAAGAGTTAGGTGCTATACCCCAGGTAATGCTTTCCTATAGTGTAAAAGCTAGTTTTAGACATAGGAATGTTAGCACAAAAACTGAAGGAAAGGAGATAGCTGCAAAATCTCTGCACAGAATGCTTAGTTCTCAGAAGTAAATCATAGGTGCCATGCTGTTTCATTTAGGTTTAAAGAGTTAGGTGCTATACCTGTGGTAATGCTTTCCTATAATGTAAATGCTAGTTTTAGACATAGGGATGTTAGCACAAAAACTGAAGGAAAGGAGATAGCTGCAAAATCTCTGCACACAATGCTTAGTTCTCAGAAGTAAATCACATGTGCCATGTTGTTTCATTTAGGTTTAAAGAGTTAGGTGCTATACCCGCGGTAATGTTATCCTATAGTGTAAATGCTAGGTTCAGATATAGGAATGTTAGCACAAAACCTGAAGGAAAGGAGATAGCTGCAAAAACTGTGCACACAATGCTTTGTTCTCAGAACTAAATCATATGTGCCATGTTGTTTCATTTAGGTTTAAAGAGTTAGGTGCTATACCCTCGGTTATGCTTTCCTGTATAAGAAATGCTAGTTCTGGAGATACAAATGTTAGCACAAAAACTGAAGGAAAGCAGATAGCTGCAAAATCCCTGCACACAATGCTTAGTTCTCAGAAGTAAATTATATGTGCCATGTAGTTTCATTTAGGTTTAAAGAGTTAGGTGCTATACCCGCGGTAATACTTTCCTATAGTGTAAAAGCTAGTTTTAGACTTAGGTATGTTAGCACAAGAACTGAAGGAAAGGAGATAGCTGCAAAATCTCTGCACACAATGCTTAGTTCTCAGAAGTAAATCATATGTGTCATGTGGTTTCATTTAGGTTTAAACACTTAGGTGCTATACCCTCGGTTATTCTTTCCTATATAGGGAATGCTAGTTTAAGAGATACGAATGTTAGCACAAAAACTGAAGGAAAGGAGATAGCTGCAAAATCTCTGCACACAATGCGTACTTCTCAGAAGTAAATCATATGTGCCATGTTGTTTCATATAGGTTTAAAGAGTTAGGTGCTATACCCTCGGTTATGCTTTCCTGTGTAGGAAATTGTAGTTCTGGAGATACGAACGTTACCACAAAAACTGAAGGAAAGGAGATAGCTGCAAAATCTCTGCACACAACGCTCAGTTCTCAGAAATAAATCATACGTGCCATGTTGTTTCATTTAGGTTTAAAAAGTTAGGTGCTATACCCTCGGTTATGCTTTCCTGTATAGGAAATGCTAGTTATGGAGACACGAATGTTGTGGTTAGGGTTAGGGTTAGGGTTAGGGTTAGGGTTGGGGTTAGGGTTAGGGTTAGGGTTAGGGTTAGGGTTAGGGTTAGGGTGTTAGGGTTAGGGTTAGGGTTAGGGTTAGGGTTAGGGTTAGGGTTAGGGTTAGGGTTAGGGTTAGGGTTAGGGTTAGGGTTAGGGTTAGGGTTAGGGTTAGGGTGTTAGGGTTAGGGTTAGGGTTAGGGTTAGGGTTAGGGTTAGGGTTAGGGTTAGGGTTAGGGTTAGGGTTAGGGTTAGGGTTAGGGTTAGGGTTAGGGTTAGGGTTAGGGTTAGGGTTAGGGTTAGGGTTAGGGTTAGGGTTAGGGTTAGGGTTAGGGTTAGGGTTAGGGTTAGGGTTAGGGTTAGGGTTAGGGTTAGGGTTAGGGTTAGGGTTAGGGTTAGGGTTAGGGTTAGGGTTAGGGTTAGGGTTAGGGTTAGGGTTAGGGTTAGGGTTAGGGTTAGGGTTAGGGTTAGGGTTAGGGTTAGGGTTAGGGTTAGGGTTAGGGTTAGGGTTAGGGTTAGGGTTAGGGTTAGGGTTAGGGTTAGGGTTAGGGTTAGGGTTAGGGTTAGGGTTAGGGTTAGGGTTAGGGTTAGGGTTAGGGTTAGGGTTAGGGTTAGGGTTAGGGTTAGGGTTAGGGTTAGGGTTAGGGTTAGGGTTAGGGTTAGGGTTAGGGTTAGGGTTAGGGTTAGGGTTAGGGTTAGGGTTAGGGTTAGGGTTAGGGTTAGGGTTAGGGTTAGGGTTAGGGTTAGGGTTAGGGTTAGGGTTAGGGTTAGGGTTAGGGTTAGGGTTAGGGTTAGGGTTAGGGTTAGGGTTAGGGTTAGGGTTAGGGTTAGGGTTAGGGTTAGGGTTAGGGTTAGGGTTAGGGTTAGGGTTAGGGTTAGGGTTAGGGTTAGGGTTAGGGTTAGGGTTAGGGTTAGGGTTAGGGTTAGGGTTAGGGTTAGGGTTAGGGTTAGGGTTAGGGTTAGGGTTAGGGTTAGGGTTAGGGTTAGGGTTAGGGTTAGGGTTAGGGTTAGGGTTAGGGTTAGGGTTAGGGTTAGGGTTAGGGTTAGGGTTAGGGTTAGGGTTAGGGTTAGGGTTAGGGTTAGGGTTAGGGTTAGGGTTAGGGTTAGGGTTAGGGTTAGGGTTAGGGTTAGGGTTAGGGTTAGGGTTAGGGTTAGGGTTAGGGTTAGGGTTAGGGTTAGGGTTAGGGTTAGGGTTAGGGTTAGGGTTAGGGTTAGGGTTAGGGTTAGGGTTAGGGTTAGGGTTAGGGTTAGGGTTAGGGTTAGGGTTAGGGTTAGGGTTAGGGTTAGGGTTAGGGTTAGGGTTAGGGTTAGGGTTAGGGTTAGGGTTAGGGTTAGGGTTAGGGTTAGGGTTAGGGTTAGGGTTAGGGTTAGGGTTAGGGTTAGGGTTAGGGTTAGGGTTAGGGTTAGGGTTAGGGTTAGGGTTAGGGTTAGGGTTAGGGTTAGGGTTAGGGTTAGGGTTAGGGTTAGGGTTAGGGTTAGGGTTAGGGTTAGGGTTAGGGTTAGGGTTAGGGTTAGGGTTAGGGTTAGGGTTAGGGTTAGGGTTAGGGTTAGGGTTAGGGTTAGGGTTAGGGTTAGGGTTAGGGTTAGGGTTAGGGTTAGGGTTAGGGTTAGGGTTAGGGTTAGGGTTAGGGTTAGGGTTAGGGTTAGGGTTAGGGTTAGGGTTAGGGTTAGGGTTAGGGTTAGGGTTAGGGTTAGGGTTAGGGTTAGGGTTAGGGTTAGGGTTAGGGTTAGGGTTAGGGTTAGGGTTAGGGTTAGGGTTAGGGTTAGGGTTAGGGTTAGGGTTAGGGTTAGGGTTAGGGTTAGGGTTAGGGTTAGGGTTAGGGTTAGGGTTAGGGTTAGGGTTAGGGTTAGGGTTAGGGTTAGGGTTAGGGTTAGGGTTAGGGTTAGGGTTAGGGTTAGGGTTAGGGTTAGGGTTAGGGTTAGGGTTAGGGTTAGGGTTAGGGTTAGGGTTAGGGTTAGGGTTAGGGTTAGGGTTAGGGTTAGGGTTAGGGTTAGGGTTAGGGTTAGGGTTAGGGTTAGGGTTAGGGTTAGGGTTAGGGTTAGGGTTAGGGTTAGGGTTAGGGTTAGGGTTAGGGTTAGGGTTAGGGTTAGGGTTAGGGTTAGGGTTAGGGTTAGGGTTAGGGTTAGGGTTAGGGTTAGGGTTAGGGTTAGGGTTAGGGTTAGGGTTAGGGTTAGGGTTAGGGTTAGGGTTAGGGTTAGGGTTAGGGTTAGGGTTAGGGTTAGGGTTAGGGTTAGGGTTAGGGTTAGGGTTAGGGTTAGGGTTAGGGTTAGGGTTAGGGTTAGGGTTAGGGTTAGGGTTAGGGTTAGGGTTAGGGTTAGGGTTAGGGTTAGGGTTAGGGTTAGGGTTAGGGTTAGGGTTAGGGTTAGGGTTAGGGTTAGGGTTAGGGTTAGGGTTAGGGTTAGGGTTAGGGTTAGGGTTAGGGTTAGGGTTAGGGTTAGGGTTAGGGTTAGGGTTAGGGTTAGGGTTAGGGTTAGGGTTAGGGTTAGGGTTAGGGTTAGGGTTAGGGTTAGGGTTAGGGTTAGGGTTAGGGTTAGGGTTAGGGTTAGGGTTAGGGTTAGGGTTAGGGTTAGGGTTAGGGTTAGGGTTAGGGTTAGGGTTAGGGTTAGGGTTAGGGTTAGGGTTAGGGTTAGGGTTAGGGTTAGGGTTAGGGTTAGGGTTAGGGTTAGGGTTAGGGTTAGGGTTTAGGGTTAGGGTTAGGGTTAGGGTTAGGGTTAGGGTTAGGGTTAGGGTTAGGGTTAGGGTTAGGGTTAGGGTTAGGGTTAGGGTTAGGGTTAGGGTTAGGGTTAGGGTTAGGGTTAGGGTTAGGGTTAGGGTTAGGGTTAGGGTTAGGGTTAGGGTTAGGGTTAGGGTTAGGGTTAGGGTTAGGGTTAGGGTTAGGGTTAGGGTTAGGGTTAGGGTTAGGGTTAGGGTTAGGGTTAGGGTTAGGGTTAGGGTTAGGGTTAGGGTTAGGGTTAGGGTTAGGGTTAGGGTTAGGGTTAGGGTTAGGGTTAGGGTTAGGGTTAGGGTTAGGGTTAGGGTTAGGGTTAGGGTTAGGGTTAGGGTTAGGGTTAGGGTTAGGGTTAGGGTTAGGGTTAGGGTTAGGGTTAGGGTTAGGGTTAGGGTTAGGGTTAGGGTTAGGGTTAGGGTTAGGGTTAGGGTTAGGGTTAGGGTTAGGGTTAGGGTTAGGGTTAGGGTTAGGGTTAGGGTTAGGGTTAGGGTTAGGGTTAGGGTTAGGGTTAGGGTTAGGGTTAGGGTTAGGGTTAGGGTTAGGGTTAGGGTTAGGGTTAGGGTTAGGGTTAGGGTTAGGTTAGGGTTAGGGTTAGGGTTAGGGTTAGGGTTAGGGTTAGGGTTAGGGTTAGGGTTAGGGTTAGGGTTAGGGTTAGGGTTAGGGTTAGGGTTAGGGTTAGGGTTAGGGTTAGGTTAGGGTTAGGGTTAGGGTTAGGGTTAGGGTTAGGGTTAGGGTTAGGGTTAGGGTTAGGGTTAGGGTTAGGGTTAGGGTTAGGGTTAGGGTTAGGGTTAGGGTTAGGGTTAGGGTTAGGGTTAGGGTTAGGGTTAGGGTTAGGGTTAGGGTTAGGGTTAGGGTTAGGGTTAGGGTTAGGGTTAGGGTTAGGGTTAGGGTTAGGGTTAGGGTTAGGGTTAGGGTTAGGGTTAGGGTTAGGGTTAGGGTTAGGGTTAGGGTTAGGGTTAGGGTTAGGGTTAGGGTTAGGGTTAGGGTTAGGGTTAGGGTTAGGGTTAGGGTTAGGGTTAGGGTTAGGGTTAGGGTTAGGGTTAGGGTTAGGGTTAGGGTTAGGGTTAGGGTTAGGGTTAGGGTTAGGGTTAGGGTTAGGGTTAGGGTTAGGGTTAGGGTTAGGGTTAGGGTTAGGGTTAGGGTTAGGGTTAGGGTTAGGGTTAGGGTTAGGGTTAGGGTTAGGGTTAGGGTTAGGGTTAGGGTTAGGGTTAGGGTTAGGGTTAGGGTTAGGGTTAGGGTTAGGGTTAGGGTTAGGGTTAGGGTTAGGGTTAGGGTTAGGGTTAGGGTTAGGGTTAGGGTTAGGGTTAGGGTTAGGGTTAGGGTTAGGGTTAGGGTTAGGGTTAGGTTAGGGTTAGGGTTAGGGTTAGGGTTAGGGTTAGGGTTAGGGTTAGGGTTAGGGTTAGGGTTAGGGTTAGGGTTAGGGTTAGGGTTAGGGTTAGGGTTAGGGTTAGGGTTAGGGTTAGGGTTAGGGTTAGGGTTAGGGTTAGGGTTAGGGTTAGGGTTAGGGTTAGGGTTAGGGTTAGGGTTAGGGTTAGGGTTAGGGTTAGGGTTAGGGTTAGGGTTAGGGTTAGGGTTAGGGTTAGGGTTAGGGTTAGGGTTAGGGTTAGGGTTAGGGTTAGGGTTAGGGTTAGGGTTAGGGTTAGGGTTAGGGTTAGGGTTAGGGTTAGGGTTAGGGTTAGGGTTAGGGTTAGGGTTAGGGTTAGGGTTAGGGTTAGGGTTAGGGTTAGGGT